>NW_026652277.1:56311370-56532956 GCF_009828535.3 Hylobates moloch
TCAGGTTTGTCAAAGATCAGATAGTTGTAGATAGGCAGCATTATTTCTGAGGGCTCTGTTCTGTTCCATTGTTCTATGTCTCTGTTGTGGTACCAGTACCATGCTGTTTTGGTTACTGTAGCCTTGTAGTATAGTTTGAAGTCAGGTAGCGTATTGCCTCCAGCTTTGTTCTTTTGGCTTAGTATTGACTTGGCGATGCAGGCTCCTTTTTGGTTCCATATGAACTTTAAAGTAGTTTTTTCCAATTCTGAGAAGAAAGTCATTGGTAGCTTGATGGGGATGGCATTGAAACTATAAATTACCTTGGGCAGTATGGCCATTTTCACGATATTGATTCTTCCTATCCATGAGCATGGAATGTTCTTCCATTTGTTTGTATCCTCTTTTATTTCATTGAGCAGTGGTTTGTAGTTCTCCTTGAAGAGGTCCTTCACATCCCTTGTAAGTTGGGTTTCTAGGTATTTTATTCTCTTTGAAGCAATTGTGAAAGGGAGTTCACTCATGATTTGGCTCTCTGTTTGTCTGTTATTGGTGTACAAGAATGCTTGTGATTTTGGTACATTGATTTTATATCCTGAGACTTTGCTGAAGTTGCTTATCAGCTTGAGGAGATTTTGGGCTGAGATAATGGGTTTTCTAGATATACAATTATGTCATCTGCAAACAGGGACAATTTGACTTCCTCTTTTCCTAATTGAATACCCTTTATTTCCTTCTCCTGCCTGATTGCACTGGCCAGAACTTCCAACACCATGTTGAATAGGAGTGGTGAAAGAGGGCATCCCTGTCTTGTGCCAGTTTTCAAAGGGAATGCTTCCAGTTTTTGCCCATTCAGTATGATATTGGCTGTGGGTTTGTCATAGATAGCTCTTATTATTTTGAGATACATCCCATCAATACCTAATTTATTGAGAGTTTTTAGCATGAAGAGTTGTTGAACTTTGTCAAAGGCCTTTTCTACATCTATTGAGATAATCATGTGGTTTTTGTCTTTGGTTCTGTTTATAGGTTGGATTACATTTATTGATTTGCATATGTTGAACCAGCCTTGCATCCCAGGGATGAAGCCCACTTGATCATGGTGGATAAGCTTTTTGATGTGCTGCTGGATTCAGTTTGCCAGTACTTTATTGAGGATTTTTGCATCGATGTTCATCAAGGATATTGGTCTAAAACTCTCTTTTTTGGTTGTGTCTCTGCCAGGCTTTGGTATCAGGATGATGCTGGCCTCATAAAATGAGTTAGGGAGGATTCCCTCTTTTTCTATTGATTGGAATAGTTTCAGAAGGAATGGTACCAGCTCCTCTTTGTACCTCTGGTAGAATTCGGCTGTGAATCCATCTGGTCCTGGACAAGCTTCATCTTTTGAAGGAAAGAGTATCACAGAATTTGTGAACATATTTTAAGACAAGACCAATCTGTCCTCTAGCCACGAATTATTTACATTCTTTTCATATGCAAAATATACTTACCCCCACAGCCCCACCCTTACAAAATCCTCCCATAACCCCTTTACAGCATCAGCTTGGAATCCAGAATGTTAGAATCTAAATCAGGCCCAGGTACAGATGAAACTGCTTAGATGTACTTCCTAAGTACAATTATTCTAATGCATTTCCTTTAAATCTGAAGACAGAAAGGTATATGCCTATCCCTCCCACCCCCACCCCCTGTAACACCACCTAACATATAATGGTAGAACAGACACAATATAATCACCATATACAATCATATTCCAAAAATAGGAGAAAATAGAGGCATACAGGAGTCACCGCTCCATGGCAATTCTGTGAAGCAGCCAAGGAAATTGTAGAAGGTCCTCAATTAGAACTTTGTTCAACTAGGAATAATTCTCCATGGCCTTTGTTTCCATTTTCTTGGTTATGTCCTCTGAGTCATCTCTTCTATAACGGAAGCACATATGTGTAGCTGAGAAGTTCTCTCAGTCTGCTTTCTGCCAGTAGAACTATGGAGATCCAGAGGCCTCTTTTCATTTCATACTGTCTTTGTCCCTTTTAGTCCAAGCTGGCAGTTTTTATGCCAATACAATTCTTTGAAAAACTTTACAGATTTCCTGTGACTCTTATTGGGTCCACACCATTTTTCAAAAGCCAAATCTACAAATCAGTTCAAAATAAGCCCTTCTCTACCATGGGCTTCTGGTGAAGAACAACATCTTCAGCTTCTTAGAAGCTTTATTTGTTTGATCAAAAGAAACTGTAGCACACTTAAGAAAATTTTAGGGAGCCTTCTGTCTAGTTGAACAGTATGCTGAGGCACCACCTTTTATCTTTCTGAGGTCTTAACAAAGGATTTAACAGTTACATCCTTATGTCCTTGGATTCTTCTTTAGACCATGTTTTCCTGGCAATGTCCTGGATTTTGTCTTTGCCCCAAACCATTCCTTAATTTAAACATTATCTGCTATCCAAGAGGCTAGACATTTCAAAACCATAAAATCCTGGTTCCTCTTTTTAAGCTGTCCTGCTTTAGTTTATCTATTTCTTCTTGCATTTTGCTGTAAGCAGCAAATGAAAACCAGGCAGTATCTTCAACATTCTGTATGAAAATCTCCTTCTTTAGATCATCCAGCCCATCAGCTGCCTTTTCTACATTCCATGTGGGCTAAACTTTTTGCTATTTCATAACAAGGAGACTGTTTCTCCGACTTTCCAATAACATTACCTCATTTTCCTACAAGCTGACACCTCCTCAAAGGCTTCTACTAACGGTGTTTTTAAGGCCCTTGAAGCTTTTACTAACACTCTTCTCAAAATTTTCCAGCTTCCACCCCACTACCCAGTTCTTCTGCCTCCCACACTTTAGGTTCTTGTTATAGCAGCACTCTACTTCCAGGTAGCAAAATCTATATTAGTTACCTATTACTGCTTAACAAATAAATCTTAAGCTTAATGGCTTAAAACAACAAACATTATGGTGGTTTTTGTGATTCAAGAATTCACGAGCAACTTTGTGGTTCTGGCTCAGGACCTCTCGTAAGACTACAGTCAGGATGTCAGCAGGGGTTGCAGTCTCGTCTGAAGACTCACTAGGGACTGGAGGATCCACTTCCTAGATGGCTTGCCCCATGGCTGCTAGAAGAAGGCTTTAGTTCCTTGCTATGTGGACCTCTCCATAGACAAATTTAGTGTCCTCACAACATGGCAGCTAGACACTCCCAGAGCAGATGATCCAAGTGAGAATAAGAAGGAAGCCACAATTTCACCTGATGTGATTGGGACTCAGAAATCAGGCATCATCACCTTTCCCACATTGTCTTCATTAGAAGCAAGTCACTAAGTACAGCCCACTAACTATAGTCACTAACTACACTTGAGTGGAGGGAATTAGACACCACATTTTGAAAAAGTATCAAATAATTCGTGGACTTTTTTTTTTTTTTTTGGAAACAGAGTCTCACTCCGTCGCCCAGGCTGGAGTGCAGTGGCGTGATCTCGGCTCACTGCAAGCTCTGCCTCCTGGGTTCAGGACATTTTCCTGCCTCAGCCTCCCGAGTAGCTGGGACTACAGGTGCCTGCCACCACGCTCAGCTAATTTTTTGTATTTTTTGGTATAGATGGGGTTTCACCGTGTTAGCCAGGATGGTCTTGATCTCCTGACCTCATGATCCACCCGCCTTTGGCACACAAAAGTGCTGGGATTATAGGTGTGAGCCACCAGCCCGGCCAATTTGTGGACATATTTTAAAACAAACACAAATCCCCAAATCAGGGGCTCTTTGGAATTTTCTAAAGAAATATCATGTCTTGAAACTGTTGAACTGGGAGAGAGAGAGATAATTGACTGTTTAGCTTGCCAAGTTAAGACATCATTTGAATTCACAGCTTTTTAGGATACCTTATGTGAAGACAGAACATTGTTTGGAAGAAGTGAGACCCTGAATCCTGAAATGGGAACATATGGGAAGATACGGTGGGCTCCAAGTACCCTAAACTCCCAACCCTATGAAAATATGCTACTCAGATCATCTGCTGCAGAGAGCATCATTGGCTGGTGGACCAAATTGCTGCCTCCCTGGATCCTCCACCCTCACACTGAGGCCATGCTTCTCATGGGCTACCCCTAACCAATGACTGAGCATGCCAGAAGCACCAAGGTAGTCCCCTTCTGGCAAAAAGTGAAACTCCTCCTCTAGGCAACTTCAACTTGAGGACTTCCTGCTGGACTGGCGAAACCTTTATTTGAATTGTGCTGCAGTCTTACACCAATCTTCTTTCCTTCCCTTATTCCTTCCACAGATATCAGACAGCCATCACAGTCTAAAGCTCTCTCTATCTTTTCCCATTCCTTCCTTCAGTAAAGCTCATGAACATCTATTCCCATCTTGCCATCTGCTTCTTGGCACACCTGAATTAATGCAGCCTTCCTCGTCACAGAAAATCTCCCTTCATGATGAGGCTTTTTCCATCTTTCATGAAGACTCTGTAATGTTATTCTTTGTGGGAGTAACCTTACTGGAGGTAGGGGAAAACAATTCTCTTCATTCTTTGCTCCTAACATCCCTCATTGCCTTGAATTCTACAGTCAGTAAGGTGCTAGAGACAGGTTGTACCAACTCACAAAGATCAACTGACAAATTTTCAAGAATTTAGTGAGCTGATTGCTAAACACAACCATTATTAAAACAAATTATATATACTTACAGTTAAATAAATGATGTGAAAAACAAAGATAATTACAAACTCATCTCTTCCTAGTTGACAGCTTTTTATTATTATCTATGCTGCTCAGATTATTTATATGTATTATAACTGGGTGTTGGAAATACTCTATACTGGTGTGTCTTTCAATTTTGGAGACCAGATTTAGACATGCCGTTTCAGCTAGTTTTTTTAATAATCTGAGAGTTTGCCAATTTTGAGTGCAGCCTGAAGCAAGAGTATACTTTCTCACTGGTCCAGGAAGCTCTGTCTTCTGATCCAGTGGATCCA
Organism: Hylobates moloch; assembly: GCF_009828535.3. Classification (NCBI taxonomy): domain Eukaryota; kingdom Metazoa; phylum Chordata; class Mammalia; order Primates; family Hylobatidae; genus Hylobates; species Hylobates moloch. The sequence goes on from NW_026652277.1 coordinate 56,316,323, forward strand.
ATGTTACTGAAACGCCTGTGGCAGACAGAGCTGCTGAGTGGAGCTTTGGAACATCCAGCACAGGCTCTTAGAGTTTTGCAGCCAAGCCACGGATTCTGTGGCATGTAACTTTTCTCCTTTTGAGAAACAGATCTTGGCTTGTTGCTGAGCACTGGTAAATACAGCAGCCTAATCTCATGGCTAGTGCTCATCATAAGCTGGGGACTATCTGATTCACCACGCCATAAAGTCAGCTAACATTTAGTGTGTGTGCACAGTGTGCCAAGCTCTGCTCTAAGTACTTTACTTGTAACATTTCCTTTAATCCTCGCCATATTTCTGGGAAATAGTACTGTTATTGCAATCATCCCTATTTTAAATGAGAAAATTGAAGCAGAGAGAGGATAAAAGCAATTTGACCATAGTCATATATCCAATAAGTGGCCGGACTTGGTTAGAACATAGGCTCCCTGGCTTCAAAGTACACATATTAAATTACCAAATTGTATTGCTTCTTATGATCAAGTGAAAGTTTCCTGTATAAAATTGGGCTTGAGCAGAAATTGAAGACACAACAAATTGCGTGGTGTTCCCACTCCTACCACATTACCATTTCTTCCTCAGCCTACACCTCTGACTTCATGGTATTTCTCTAAGTCCAACTGACTAGACAGCAACCAGCACAATATGACAGCACCAGCCACAAGTGGACTACAGCAACATTATAGCCCAACTTGAGGGTGACCCTGAAGATCAACAAAGGGGAATCTTCCAGAAGGCAGAATTTTAAGCATTTCATCTTGCTGACCACTTTGTCTGAAAGGAGAAATGGTATGAGGTGTGGATATCACCAGTTAATGGTCATTAGCTGACGGTGTAGCTCAGCAGCCAAGACATGGAAGGATCAAGAATGCAAGTCTGGTGACAAAGATGTTCAGAGGAAGAGGTATCTATGGGATCTCTGAGAATGAATCCAGAGTATGAGGATATTTGATTCTTTGTGAATGCCACCCAAAGGCCTCCACTGGAGAGGAAGTGCTCACTAGTCAAGAGAAGAGGTTGACCTGGCCCCTGCATGCCAACTCTCTCCTTTCTGCAGGCACTCCAGTGTTGCCCAATGAGCGAAGTAGGCCTAGTAGCAGAAACACAGGCTACACGGGGGTTCAGCAACTTGGATTTCCCTCATCAAACCTGATCTGGCCACTGCTTCTGTTAAATATTTATTTGTCCAGGAAATAAAACTAAAGTCCCTGATGTGAATTAGGTTTGAATGGAACAAAGCCAGGAACAATGTGCCTGGGGAAAGAAGTGGATTCTCTCCAGACTACCACTTCCAGTAGCCTCTGCTGCTCAGCACCTGAAAGCCAGACTGGCTTGCAGAGGATCAGCTCTCCCCTTGGTGCTCCCTTGGACTTCCAAACACGTGGGCACTTTAATGAGTTGAAACATTAAGAGAGTTTGGGAAATGCAGCCATTAGTTTTCCAGCCTCTACGGTAGGAAGGCAAGCTAGAAGGAGGTCATAATGGTTGTTCAATGAGTGGGTTCAAAGAATGTCCCAGACCTCTTCCATTATCATGAAAGGGGCAGTAATTTATCTTTACTGGAATAGTAACTTATTCTGGATTGGGATTTGCTGACCCTTCCTAACAAATTTCTGCCCACACCAACATTTGTTATTTATTCTGCACCAGCAACCAATATATGCTATTTTTCCCATATTCAGCATACATGGGTGTAGCATCAGGAGGAGCACCTCCTTCAGAACCACTTGCAAAATTATTACTTCTTAGCCCCATGAACTGGGCTCTGGTGATTTAAAAGCTTGAGGCAAGGTGTCTATCAGTAGAAAAAAAATAATAGTTCCATTGAATTAGAATCTGAGACTGCCACCTGGTCATTGTATGGACTCCTCATGATCCCTGAAGAACAAGAACAGGAGAGAACTATATGAATCATCAACAACAAGTGAAAATTGATTGACAGTAGAGTCATGGAAATCAAAGGATCCCTTGGAGTTCCACCTAGTGTTGTCATGTCTACTAATAAAAATGTCCTGGCTGGTCAGGACCAGCAAGGCTCAGGCCCTTTGTGAATAAAGGTTTAGGTCACTCTCTTAAGTAAATATTTTGTAGCAGTTAAGGGACTGGCCAAAGGTGAAAAGAATGTGAAATGAGAAGTGGAGAAGGGAAATTATATATAGGAACTATGGCCTCTTGACCAGTTGTAGAAATGAATACTGTTGCATCTATCTGCATTTTCTTTCTTGCCATGTCATGTATATGCAATTTTTTTTAAGTTTCTTCCTCTTGTCTCTTTCTCCACTAAGCGTGTGTTATTGGTGATCAAATTTACTATGTAGTCAGTTCAGCATACAGATTACTGAGATGAGGTCATGACAGACCCAGAGGATGAAAGGCCAGCCCCCAGGGATTTTGTATTTGAAGGCAAATGCAGTAATGGATACAACTTTGAACTCATCACTTTTGAGAACATGATTGTGTCCTCTTCTGCAGGAGGGATGGTTGTATTAATTAGAAGAAAGGTTTTTTTTTGTTTGTTTCTTATGCTTTTTTCTTTATGAAAAAAGTAGATATTGATATTGGGCACTCAAGAGGCTAGTCATCTGAACTCCATATTCTAAGAGGCACCTGAACTCCCTGACCTATAGGGGCAGAGTCCCCTTACACTGTAGGAGCTGGAAATGCCATATACTACTTTTCTCTGCCTACTTCACTCACAGGCATGGATCTGGCTCCATCAGTCAAGTGCCTCATCGGAGACCCTGAGATGAGTAGGCAGAACCCACACTGGGCATGGATGCTCCTGCTGGGTAAGGTGCTGGCACTAGTGTTGCATCTATGTTCAAAGACAGCAGTGGTGGTAGCCCTGGGGGTAACTCCAGCATCTGATGATGGTGACTTCTGTGCTGGTTGCCATGTCTATGCCAAGGGCATCAATACAGATGTGTTCACCAGCTCAGTTTTGAGGCATGAATTCGGGTATTGTTCCTGGGAGGGCAGACTCAAATCCGAGCCTCTGTCCATAAAGATATTCTATGGATCAAGATGAAAAGCAGGGGATCTTGAAAGATAAATAGGAACAGCTCCTGTCTGCAGGTACCAGCAAGAACAACGCAGAAGGAAGGTGATTTCTGCATTTCCAACTGAGGTACCCTGTTCGTGTCATTGGGACTAGTTAGGCAGTGGGTGTGGCCCATGGAGGATGAGCAGAAGCAGGGTGAGGCATTGCCTCACCGGGGAAGTGCAAGGGGCTGGGAACCTCCCTCCCCAGGCCAAGGGAAGCCATGAGGGACTGTGCTATCTGGCCCAGATACTACGCTTCTCCCATAGTTTTTGTAATCTGCAGACCAGGAGATTCCCTTGTGTGCCTACACCACCTGGACTGTGGGTTTCAAGCACAAAACTGGCCGGCTGTTTGGGCAGACACCAAGCTAGCTGCAGGAGTTTTTTTTCGTACCCCAGTGGCGCCTGGAACCCCAGTGAGACAGAACTGTTCACTCCCCTGGAAAGAGGACTGAAGCCAGGGAGCCAAGTGGTCTCACTCAGCAGGTCCCACTCCTATGGAGCCCAGCAAGCTAAGAACCACTGGCTTAAAATTCTCACTGCCAGCACAGCAGTCTGAAGTCAACCTGGGACACTCAAGCTTGGTGGGGGTAGGGGCGTCCACCATTACTGAGGCTTGAGTAGGTGGCTTTTCCCCCGATCATGCTAAGGACTAGGTGGAACCAAACAAAGCAAGGCAAAGTGACTGTGGCCAGACTCCCTCACTAGATTCCTCTTCACTGGGCAGGGCATCTCTGAAAGAAAGACAGCAGCCCCAGTCAGGGGCTTATAAAACTCCCTTCTCCCTGGGACAGAGCACCTGGGGGAAGGGGCAGCTGTGGGTGAGCTTCAGCGGACTTAAATGTTCCTGCCTGCCTGCTGCTATGAAGAGAACAGTGGATCTTGACAAGGAGGATTCTCCCAGCACAGCTCTCGAGCTCTGCTAAGGGACAGACTGCCTCCTCAAGTGGGTCCCTGATCCCTGTGCCTCGTGACTAGGAGAAAACTCCCAACAGGGGTTAACAGGCACCTCATACAGGAGAGCTCTGGCTGGCATCAGGCTGGGCCCCTCCGGGATGAAGCTTCCAGAGGAAGGAGCAGGCAGCAATCTTTGCTGTTCTGCAGTCTCCACTGGTGATACCCAGGCAAATAGGGTCTGGAGTGGACCTCCAGCAAACTCCAGCAGACCTGCAGCAGAGAGGCCTGACTGTTAGAAGAAAAACTAACAAACAGAAAGCAATAACATCAACATCAACAAAAAGGACACCCACACAAGAAACCTCATTCAAAGGTCATCAGCCTCAAAGATCAAACATAGATAAATCCACGAAGATGAGGAAAAAACAGTGCAAAAAAGCTGAAAATTCCAAAAACCAGAATGCCTCTTCTTTTCCAAATGATCGCAACTCCTCTCCAGCAAGTGCACAAAACTGGACAGAGAATGAGGTTGATGAATTGACAGAAGTAGGCTACAGAAAGTAGGTAATAACAAACGCCCCTGAGCTAAAGGAGCACGTTCTATCCCAATGCAAGGAAGTTAAGAACCTTGACATAAGGTTACAGGAACTGCTAACTAGAATAACAAGTTTAGAGAAGAACATAAATGACCTGATGGAGCTGAGAAACACAGCATAAGAACTTCGTGAATCATACACAAGTATCAATAGCCAAATCAATCAAGCAGAAGAAAGGATATCAGAGATTGAAGACCAACTTAATGAAATAAAGCATGAAGACAAGATTAGAGAAAAAAGAATGCAAAGGAATGAGCAAAGCTTCCATGAAATATGGGACTATGTGAAAAGACCAAACCTATGATTGATTGGGGTCCCTGAAAGTGATGGGGAGAATGGAAACAAGTTGGAAAACACACTTCAGAATATTATCCAGGAGAACTTCCCCAACCTAGCAAGACAGGCCAACATTCAAATTCAGGAAATACAGAGACCACTAAAATACTCTCGAGAAGAGCAACCCCAAGACACATAATCGTCAGATTCACCAAGGTCGAAACAAAGGAAAAAATGTTAAGGACAGCCAGAGACAAAGGTCAGGCTACCTACAAAGGGAAGCCCATCAGACTAACAGTGGATCTGTCTGCAGAAACTCTACAAGCCAGAAGAGAGCAGGGGCCAATATTCAACATTCTTAAAGAAAAGAATTTTCAACCCAGAATTTCATATCCAGCCAAATTAAGTTTCATAAGTGAAGGAGAAATAAAATCCTTTACAGACAAGCAAATGCTAAGGGATTTTGTCACCACCAGGCCTGCCTTACAAGAGCTCCTGAAGGAAGCACTAAACATGGAAAGGAAAAACTGCTACCAGACACTGCAAAAACACACCAAAATATAAAGATCAGTGACACCATGAAGAAATTGCATCAACTAATGTGCAAAATAACCAGCTAACAGCAGATGACAGGATCAAATTCACACATAACAATATTAACCTTAAATGTAAATGGGCTAAATGCCCCCAAATAAAAGACACAGACTGGCAAATTGGATACAGTCAAGACCAATCAGTGTGCTGTATTCAGGAGACCCATCTCACATGCAAAGATACATATAAGCTGAAAATAAAGGGATGGGGGAATATTAACCAAGCCAATGGAAAGAAAAAAAAAAAAAAAAAAAAAGCAGGGGTTGCAATCCTAGTCTCTGATAAAACAGACTTTAAACCAACAAAGATCAAAAAAGACAAAGAAGGGCATTACATAATGGTAAAGGGATCAATGCAACAAGAAGAGCTAATGATCCTAAATATATATGCACCCAATACAGGAGCACCCAGATTCATAAAAACAGTTCTTAGAGACCTACAAAGAGACTTACACTCCCACACAATAATAGTGGAAGACGTTAACACCTCACTGTCAATATTAGATCAACGAGATAGAAAATTAACAAGGATATTCAGGACTTGAACTCAACTCTGGACTAAGCAGACCTATCTACAGAACTCTCCAGCCCAAATCAACAGAATATACATTCATCTCAGCACTACATAGCACTTACTCTAAAATAGACCACATAATTGGAAGTAAAACACTCCTCAGCAAATGCAAAAGGAGAAAAATCATAACAAACATCCACTCAGACCACAGTGCAATCAAATTAGAACTCAGGATTAAGAAACTCAACTCAAAACTGCACGTCTACATGGAAACTGAACAATCTGCTCCTGAATGACTACTGGGTAAATGACAAAATTAAGGCAGAAATAACGAAGTTCGGCCGGGCGCGGTGGCTCATGCTTGTAATCCCAGCACTTTGGGAGGCTGAGGCGGGCGGATCACGAGGTCAGGAGATCGAGACCACGGTGAAACCCCGTCTCTACTAAAAATACAAAAAATTAGCCGGGCGTGGTGGCGGGCGCCTGTAGTCCCAGCTACTCGGAGAGGCTGAGGCAGGAGAATGGCGTGAACCCGGGAGGCGGAGCTTGCAGTGAGCCGAGATTGCGCCACTGCACTCCAGCCTGGGCGACAGAGCGAGACTCCGTCTCAAAAAAAAAAAAAAAAAAAGAAATAACGAAGTTCTTTGAAACCAGTGAGAACAAAGATACAACGTACCAGAATCTCTAGGACACAGCTAAAGCAGTGTTCACAGGGTAATTTGTAGCACTAAATGCCCACATCGGAAAGCAGGAAAGATCTAAAATCGACACACTAACATCACAATTTAAAGAACTAGAAAAGCAAGACCAAATTCAAACGCTAGCAGAAGACAAGAAATAACTAAGATCAGAGCAGAACTGAAGGAGATAGAGACAAGAAAAACCCTTCAAAAAATCAAACAATCCGGAAGCTGGTTTTTTGAAAAGATTAGCAAAATAGATAGACTGTTAGCCAGACTAATAAAGAAGAAAAGAGAGAAGAATTAAATAGACACAATAAAAAATGATGAAGGGGATATCACCACTGATCCCACAGAAATACAATCTACCATCAAATAATACTATAAACAACTCTACTCAAACTAGAAAATCTAGAAGAAATGAATAAATACCTGGACACATACACCCTCCCAAGACTAAACCAGGAAGAAGTTGAATCCCTGAATAGACCAATAACAAGTTCTGAAATTGAGGCAGTAATTAACAGCCTACCAACCAAAAAAGGCCCATCGATGCAAAAATCCTTAGTAAAATACTGGCAACCCGAATCCAGCAGCACATCAAAAAGCTTATCCACCGCAATCAAGTCGGCTTCATCCCTGGGATGCAAGGCTGGTTCAACATGCACAAATCAATAAACATAATCCATCACATAAACAGAACAAATGACAGAAACCATATGATTATCATAATAGATGCAGAAAAGGCCCTCAATAAAATTCAACACCCCTTCATGATAAAAACTCTCAATAAACTAGGTACTGATGGAACAAAATAATAAGAGCTATTTAGGACAAGCACATAGCCAATATCATACTGAATAGGCAAGAGCTGGAGGCATTCCCTTTGAAAACTGGCACAAAACAAAGATATCCTCTCTCACCACTCCTATTCAACATAGTATTGGAAGTTCTGGCCAGGGCAATCAGGCAAAAGAAATAAATAAATATTCAAATAGGAAGCAAGGAAGTCAAATTTTCTCTGTTTGCAGACAACATGATTGTATATTTAGAAAACCCCATCGCCTCAGCCCCCAAATCTCCTTAAACTGATAAGCAACTTCAGCAAAGTCTCAGGATACAAAATCAATGTACAAAAATCACAAGCATTCCTATACACCAATAATAGACAAGCAGAGAGCCAAATCATGAGTGAACTCCCATTCACAATTGCTACAAAGAGAATAAAACACCTAGGAATACAACTTACAAGGGACATGAAGGACCTCTTCAGGGAGAACTACAAACCACTGCTCAAGGAAATAAGAGAGGACACAAACAAATGGAAAAACATTCCATGCTCATGGAGAGGAAGAATCAGTATTGTGAAAATGGCCGTACTGTCCAAAGCAATTTATAGATTCAATGCTATTCCCATCAAGTTATAATTGATTTTCTTCATAGAACTAGAAAAAGCTACTTTAAATTTCATATGGAACCAAAAAAGAGCCCATATAGCCAAGACAATCTTAAGCAAAAAGAACAAAGCTGGAGGGATCATGCTACCTGACTTCAAACTATACTTCAAGGCTACAGTAAACAAAACAGCGTGATACTGGTACCAAAAAGATAGATAGACCAATGGAATAGGACAGAGGCCTCAGATATAATACCACACATCTACAACCACCTGATCTTTGACAAACCTGACAAAAACAAGCAATGGGGAAAGGATTCCCTATTTAATAAATGGTGCTAGGAAAATGTGTTAGCCATATGCAGAAAACATAAACTGGACCTCTTCTTTACCCCTTATACAAAAATTAACTCAAGATGGATTAAAGACTTAAACATAAAATCTAAAACCATAAAAACTCTAGAAGAAAACCTAGGCAACACCATTCAGGACATAGGCATGGGCTAAGACTTCATGACTAAAACACCAAAAGCAATTGCAACAAAAGCCAAAATTGACAAATGGGGTCTAATTAAACTAAAGAGCTTCTGCTCAGCAAAGGAAACTGTCATCAGCATGAACAGGTAACCTACAGAATGGGAGAAAATTTTTGCAATCTATCCATCTGACAAAGGCCTAATATCCAGAATCTACAAGGAACTTAAATTTACAAAATAAAACACAAACAGCCCCATCAAAAAGTGGGTATAGGATATGATCAGACACTTCTCAAAAGAAAACATTTATGTGGCCAACAAACATATGAAAAAAAGCTCATCATCACTGGTCATTAGAGAAATGCAAATCAAAACCACAATGAGATACCATCTCATGCCAGTTAGAATGGCGATCATTAAAAAGTCTGGAAACAACAGATGCTGGAGAGGATGTGGAGAAATAGGAATGCTTTTACACTGTTGATGGGAGTGTAAATTAGTTCAACCATTGTGGAAGACAGTGTGGTGATTCCTCAGGGATCTAGAACCAGAAGTTTCATTTGACCCAGCCATCCCATTACTGGGTATATACCCAAAGGATTATAAATCATTCTAGCACACGTATGTTTATTGAAACACTATTTACAATAGCAAAGACTTGGAACCAACCCAAATGCCCATCAATGATAGACTGGATTAAAGAAAATGTGGCACATATACTACACAGCCATAAAAAAGAATGAGTTCATATCCTTTGCAGGGACATGGATGAAGCTGGAAACCATCATCCTCAGCAAACTAACACAGGAACAGAAAACCAAACACCACATGTTCTCACTCATAAGTGGGAGTTGAACAATGAGAACACACGGACACAGGGAGGGGAACATCATACACTGGGGCCTGCTGGAGGGTGGAGGGCAAGAGGAGGGAGGGCATTAGGACAAATACCTAATGCATGCAGGGCTTAAAACCTAGATGACAGGTTGATAGGTGCAGCAAACCACCATGACACATGTATACCTATGTAACAAACCTGAACATTCTGCACATGTATCCCAGAACTTAAAGTAAAAGTTAAAAAAAAGATACTCTGTGGACAGAATATGTTTTTAATAAATAATTTCCTTTCAATAAATCCTTTTTTGATTAAATTATTCCCCATATGTTTCATAGAAAGAAATCTAGGATACATTCCAATGAGCAAAGAGCAGTTATTGCTGACTCTATAGGAAGAATTAGTATTTTCTATGTTCTTTTTGCTAGTCTATGTTTTCTGATTTTCCTAATATGAGCATTAACTTTTTTTTAGAGACAGGATCTCACTCTGTCACCTAGGCTGAAGGGCACTGGCATGATTATAGCTCACTGCAGCCTTGAACTACTAGATTCAAGCCATCCTCCTGACTTGACCTCCCAAAGCACTGGGATTACAGGAGTGAGTGGTCACACCCAGACAGTATTAACATTTTAAAATAAAATATAATTTTTAAAAGGTAATTAAAATACATGTCATCTTGAGTTTCCATTAAACCTTCTGACCTATGACCTTATGTTATAGATACACATTTATTATCAACACTAACATTCCTGTCTTAGTCCATTTGTGTTGCTACAAAGGAATACCTGAAGCTGGGTAATTTTTAAGAAAAGAAATTTATTTGGCTCATAGCTCTACAGGGTGTACAAGAAGCATGGTGCCAGCATCTGCTTCTGGTGAGGGCTTCAGGATTCTTCCACTCGTGGCACAAGGCAAAGGGGAGCTAGCATGTGCAGACATCACATGGTGAGAGAACAAGCAAGAGAGAGGAGGAGGAGCCAGGCTCTTTACAACAACCAGTTCTCACAGGAACTAAGAGTGAGAATTCACTCACTCCTGTGAGAATGGCACCAAGCCATTCATGAGGGATCCACCCCCATGACTCAAACATCTCAAACCAGCCCCCACCTCCAACACTGGGGATCAAGCTGCAACATAAGATTTAGCGGGGCCAAACAGACCATATCCACCCATGGCAATGCTGACAAAAGGAAAAAATATCTCAGTAAATTTAATTCAAAATGAAAGAAAATAATATGTAAAGGAAGAGGAAAGGAGGTACTCATTCAATACCAGGGGAAAAACCTGGGAAAAAGGCAATAGAGTAATTCTGTTTTTATTTATGCCTTTATTTATTTTTACAAATAGTTGATATACCTATATAATATTCACGTGCTACAAAAATACGAGATTACATGTGAATATTGATCTCATGGGTGATAAAGTATACAAAATGTTGATTAACTGAAGCAGAAATCCATTGAGAAATGTTTATAACCATCAGGTATTACATTTGCAGATGTTGCCAAGTCAAAGTTGAACGTCCACAGTGGGACACTCATCATAAATTCTGTTTGATCTTTAAAAGGAGACAGAGAAACAGCCAAGTATGTAGTAATAAAATCTGCCTAATCATTCTCCTACGATTCTTCTATGCTTGAGTTCGTTTTATAGGAGTCTTATTACATGCACGTTTACATTCCTTCCTGATATACATATTCTCAAGGAACTAAAAAATAATGAGAGCACTTTCATTAGATTGACAAACAAAACTTGTACAGTACAGTCCTCCCCACAACCACTACCATACCTAACTCAAAATTTCACACTCTAATATATATCCCTACACTATGCAAAATCACGTTAATAATCTGACCATGATAGATGTTGGTCTTTGGAAGGTAGTCACACAGTATCAGAAACACTCAGATGGAATTCACACTTGTTCTGTGCCCAAGTCTGGCCCAGCCCAGCTCAACATAGCCTTGTGCTGCCCATCCCTGCTACTAAGGCTTGGGATCCATCTGTGCAGCAGAGGGAATGAGGCTGTAGGTGATGCATCAAGTAGATAATCCAGCAGCAGATACTGGAATGTGTAGGTAAGTGCATATGTTCACATAACATATGTGAATGTACACAGGAGGTTAAAAAAAAGAATGAATGTTCACATATAGGTTTAAGTAAATAACTGTGTATACACACACACATATACACACACATATATTTATATACTCTGTGTGTGTATGTGCATATATATCTTATTCCCTGTGATAGAGTCCCTTCTCTCTTTCAGTAGAAATCTTATTGATAAAATAAGAATATGGGATGTAAGAATAAAGGGACAAAATATTGTAGGGTTTTGAGTGACAGGTGTTCTCAGAGGACTCTGTTGTGACTAGGGGCATCATTTCTCTAGTCAATGTGACTGAAAAGAGGATAGCCAGATGTAGGGAGACCCCCTGAAACTATTGCTATGGAATAAAAGATGAAATGCTCCTGATTATTGTAAATACAAAATTGCATGCAGGATTGTGTAAAGACAACGCCAGGTTGGACTGCCAGAACGAGCCAACAGCGCGTGATGTGCTTCCCCCTGCAGAAAGCCTATGAATGGACGTGCAGTCAGGGAGGTTTCACATCACCAAGATTCCTATCCCAGAAAAGCAGATGTTCATAGCTCTGGGAATGGAATGCGACCCTTGTGGAGAGCCTATAAACGGACGCATCAGGAGCGCCTGTCCATATGGATAAGATAGGCTATAAATGCCCTCATCTTGCCATGGCTCTTCTAGGCCTCTTTAGGGTTAAGGCATACTCCCTTCTGAGAATTTTTGGTCTAACCGGTTGTCCAGCTTCACGTCCTGTTTCTGTGGATTGTTTGTAACCAGCTTTTGTGGCAGTTGTTACTGCTGATTAATATCTTGCTAATCATAGGTTATGGAAAGATTGTGTTTCTGTTTTAAGGCCCTGTTAGAAATTACTGACGCACACACTATATTGTAAATTCTTATCTCTGTATACTGTACTTCTACATAAAAATGTACTGTACTTCTACATACAAATGTTATGTTAAAGAATTACTTCATCCCCATGTGACCATCTCACCTCACAATCAAATGACCCTAAATCCCTCACTAACTTACCCCTGCCCTCACTAAACTTAATAATAAATGCTGGTATATCCAGTGCCTTGTTGGCACCGTGGGTCCAGAAGGCAGTGACACCCCTGGACCCAGCTTTCACTATCTTGTGTGTGTCTATTATTTCTCAACCTGCCGATCCACCTGGGAACAAAGAGAGAGCCCTACTGTATTGCGGGCTGCTGGCCAGATCCCATGATAGCCAGTGTGTCCGGCATGCTTCCTTTTGCCCAAAACTGAACTAAATGTTCATTGACAGTATGGATTAAATCAATAGGGGACACATCAAAATGAAAAAAATAAGTGTGTTTCGCCACTAAAAATGTTAAGATACAAAAATGAGCCACAATAATATCAACAGCAAATAAGGATTTATATATACACACACATATGCCACAGAAGTACATCTTTACATATCTAATATCGACATGTAGACACATAATTATGTAATATTAAAGCTATATATGCATATTTTATATATTATATATGTAAATATAGTTATGCAAACCTTATATACAGATTAGGCAGTTATTTGTATAAGTATATTAAATATATCTAGCAGACCTAGTATTGATGTTCAAAGCTAAAGGAGTTCCTCCAAACCAGTTCTATAATGAAGTTTCCCAATCTCAAATCTCCATCTCATGCTCTAGACTTGCCTGATGTAACTTTGAAACCAGTCTGATTCTGAACTTGATCCTACATTTATTTGCTAGCAGTATCAGCTATTGTTAGTTCTATCACTCTTGGAAAAACAGAAATCAAATCTCCCATTTCCAGGAACTTCTGACCAACTCAGTTGCACTGTCCCCTAAAGACCCCAAGGTACATGCACACAGAGGACAGTAGACAAATGCTTGACATTATCAGCTATGACTTCAGCCCCAGATGCCTATCTTGTCTCCTGCTGCAGTGACAGGACTGATCTGGGCACGCTGCTCGAGGCAGCAGGCCCTCCCGCTCCATGTTCCCTTCTGCCAACCTCCCACCCCACCCCTGTTACAAGTGATTGTCCAAAGGGGGACCACATTGTGTGGAGATGCTGGGGCCAGCTTTACAAGTTAGTGCGGGGAAACCAGGAGGCAGAAATGAAGAAAGGAAAAAAAGACAGAAGACACCGGCCAGGCCCCCCAGGAAGTGAACTTTTGCCTTAGCCTGTTTCCACTTGAGGCAGAGCTAATAGTGCAATGATAAAATTGCAAATCCCAACACTATTTTGTCCTAACCCAAGCCACAGCTCTTTGTCCTTAGACCATGATGTAAAGGAGACTTGAAAACATCCTAGAGAATTCAGGGTGTTGAGTAACAGTTGGAATTTGCAAGGCCCATGCCCTGCACATAGACCTGCTATTGAGGCCAAATCCAAGGAAGATGAATCAAAGATCAGCAGGGAAATCATATCTCTGACAGTAGCAGAAACCAAATAGGCAGAATAAAAAGGGCAAAATGCTATATCCTATCTCTGAGTCCCCGTCTGGGGAAAAGCGTGCCCTTTCTTCCAGGGGCCTGTCTTGGTATGTGCCTGTAAGAGAACTATTTGGGTTTGTCAGGGTCATAACCTCTTCCCATCAACAACTGTGAGCCATGAAGCCCCTCAGCAGGGCCTTCTGAAAGGACCCTTTACTCACACGTGGCATCCTGTAGCCCCTGCTTAGAATGAAATCCTTAAAGGCAACTGTTCCGTGAAGGTCTGCAAGTAACTCCTCCTAAAAGAGTACCCACATTTAAAGAAAGGTGTCAGCCATCAGAAGCTTGATTTCATATTTGTTCTCATTAAAAGCATTTAGCTCTTTATAAAGTATCTCATTTTAACCCACATCCTTCTTGTTTTTGAATATGTGTGTAATGTTCATGAGTTGATGAATATGAAGGCTTTTAAAGACATCCAGCTTTCTCTCCTTCCCCTACCCTTTTCCTTATCCCCATATTAAGGATGGGCAACACATTTTAGCAATTAGACAATTATTGACCTATGATGTCTGGAATCTAACCTAGTTAAGATTAACAGTATGTCCACAAATCATAGATCTTAACTTCAAAGGACATGACAATCAAAACATCTGCAATATTTATGCATCTTTTTAGTTTTTCTTTACATTTATTTTAATTTAAAAATTGGATGCATAAGTTTACATAATTGCAATTCAGTACTTTAAGACCATTTCACCTTCCAAACCAAATCTATCAAGAATAGTCAAAACTCATGAGTTCCCAGAAAGACAGTCATGTTGTCATAGTTACCGTCTCTTACCAGTACCCCATAGTGCCTGTGTCTTGTAAACTGGGGTGCCACAGCCTAGTGGTACCACCTATAGTCGATAAGGTAAATCATTCCTCAGGTATTAAAAAGGTGTGATTTATAAAAATTATTGTAGAACAATTCCATTGTTACGAATCCTCTCTGTGTCTAAACTGCCTGATAAACAATCTTTTACATATGAGTTATATCAATTATATTTAAGTAATGCTACTTTATTAGCTCACTGTAACCATTTTGCAAACATCTTTATAGCATTTATCATCAAAATGAAATATGTTTTGTAAAACTTTTGAAGTATTTAAGAATTAGTCATTAAGAATATGTTTTTAAAAAGAGAACTCTAGACACCTTAAAGCAAAAGTTTGTAGCTATTTTTCTTTTTAAATATTTAATTTGAGAAAATGATGTTACCTTTTATAATAAAAGTGCAACTGGAATAGCTTCATGTTATATATTAAATTCACATAAACTTAGGCTTTCCAAAAACCATACTAAGAAATTCTGCCAAACATTATTTACATAATTTTGAGACTTATATAAACACGGGGTGCTCATAAATTTGTATCATACCTCACACCTGAAAATAAGAATTTATATTCAGTACTGGAAAAGATTAAAATGACCATCCTTCCTGTCTTAGCTTTCCAATCTGAAGAAGACAATTGATGAGTGATTACTAAAGAATAGTAAGTCTAATTCGTATTGTATTTTACTTTCTCAAAGTGTTTTCACATCTGTTATCTAGGAGAAGTTTGGGGTCTGTTGAAAAAGAGAAGAGGTTTGCAAATATCCTCATTAGAGTACTATGCAAGTGTTGCATCAATATTTCCAAATTTCCAGGGCCATAATGAGTATCTTCTTTCCATTAGCTACTTTTACACAAGAAATGAGCAGGCAGAGTTTATCTGTAGTAAAATTAGGGCACATCCTTGTTGCGAGTGTTTGTTGCTTTGCAATATCAAACAGTGCTTAACCTTTGTCCCTTTCCTCTCAGACAGGTCCTGCAACTCGAATGAATTGCCTGAAACAAATTTCCTGGTTGAAATTTTGAATTTTTTGACATTCACCCATAGCTGACAGGAAACAAGCTTCACATTTTGTTACCCAAAGATAACTCATGACATCACATCTATTCTGGGCACTGAGGTGGTCCTACCAAGTCACACCACCCTTTGAACAATTATCCTTGGAATAAATTGTTCCAAGAATGGTGGAATAGCATGAGTAGCTGTCCAATCTTTAGAGATGTCATGTCTACCACAAAGCCAGGAGATTCCAAGTTTTGCTTATTACACATTCTCCATAACATTACTTAGCTTTCTCCTTGCTGAATTCAATATGCAAGGTGGAGGGCTTTCTGGAGCCTTTGTATTAGACCACAGAGTCTGGTTCAGTATGAGGGTGGCAGATGCACTGTGATCATCTTAAGCTCAGATGATCAAATCTCAGTATAAATATATACCTGTTCCTGCAGCTCCTTTTTAAAATTCTCCTCTTGAGCTTTATGTGAGACCTCAGGATCAACCAGAGGCTCGTCTGCTCTTTGCTTTTTCCACAACTTGGGGTTCAAATACCATGCTCCATACCTCATCTTCACCCACTTTGGCTTATAAGGATTCTATGGAGAGTAACATAAGTCCCAGTGCCATTGATTTTTTGTTTGTCATTTCAAACATCTAAAGCTTAGCTTAGGAGAGCAGGATCATTACTTTGGAATTTAGGTTGGTTCTTGCCAAAGTATTTTGTGAAGTTTCAGCATGCTTTGATTTTACAAAGTAAACATTAAAGTTCATGATTTAAAAAATAATGCAGTGGTTAATAACATGGCCTTTGGATTTTGACAGACCAGGGTTCAAATCCAGCTTTCCCCAACTTAGCAGGTGGAGTCCATGACCAAGTTACATAAATTCTTCATCTGTAAAATGGAGATAACAATAGTATACATCCCCACAGGGCTGTTGTGAAGATTAAAGGAGAGAATGTACGTAAAGCAGCTAGGAATCACACAAAAATCACATATTTCCCCCTAGGGTAAAGACCTTGAACAATACTCAGTCAACCAAAATAGTAAGTTATTAGACAGTATGAGCCCAGCACGGTGCTCAGCCTTGCACATGCTACAATATTTTTTTTTATCAAACTGCTAACACCAAGCTTTTGCCTTTTTTTTTTCTTTTTTTTTTTTTTTTTTTTTTTTTTTTTTTTTTTTTTTTTTTTGAGATGGAGTCTTGCTCTGTCACCCAGGCTGGAGTGCAGTGAGTGGCGCAATCTCAGCTCACTGCAAGCTCCGCCTCGTGGGTTCACACCATTCTCCTGCCTCAGCCTCCCAAGTAGCTGGGACTACAGGCACCCACCACCATGCCCGGCTAATTTTTTTGTATTTTTAGTAGAGACGGGGTTTCACTGTGTTAGCCAGGATGGTCTCGATCTCCTGACCTCGTGATCCGCCCGCCTCGGCCTCCCAAAGTGCTGAGATTACAGGCCTGAGCCACTGTGCCCAGCCAAGCTCTTGCCTTTTTAACTGGAAGAGAGAAAGAGGAAGATGAACATATCTCATTCCCTTCTTTCCCTGATTCCTCAGTAGCACATCAAGGACGTTAGGAGAACCTCTTGTTGGTTCATAGACTGATACTGTGAAACCCACACTGTCTCATCACAAAAGGGAGTCTAACTCTTGGGTGTCAGAAACATGAAACCACAAAGATCCTGTCCCTGTCTCCTCTCATGCACCTTTAAACTATGTGGCGGAATGTGTGGGGCATTCTAGAGTCAAGCCAGATATGCTCTAAGACAGAGAGAATGGGACAGAGGAGACAGGAGGGAAATCTCTTCCAGAGCTGGATTGATTCAGCATTGCCATCTCTCCGTTCCGAGCATACAGACGGCCTTGCTATTTCCAGAGCATCCCTGTCATGCTTCTGCCTCAGTGCCTCTACACACACTGTTCCCTCTACTGTAATGTTTTTCCCCAAGACACACACATGGCTTGCTCTTTTACCTATTTGATGTCATCTTTTCAGTGGCATCTTCCCTGGCCATCCAATTTAAAAAATGGTAACCCGGGGCCGGGCGCAGCACTTTGGGAGGCCGAGGTGGGCGGATCACCTGAGGTCGGGAATTCGAGATCAGCCTGGTGAAACCCTGTCTCTACTAAATATACAAAATTACCTGGGCATGGTGCCGCGTGCCTGTAGTCCCAGCTACTCGGGAGGCTGAGGCAGGAGAATTGCTTGAACCTGGGAGGCGGAGGTTGCAGTAAGCTGGGATCATGCCACTGCACTCCAGCCTGGGCGACAGAGTGAGACGCTGTCTCCCAAAAAAAAAAAAAAAAAAAAAAAAGGTAACCGCCTCCCAACACTCTTTGCCTTCTTTCTCTGCTTCACTTTTCTTAATGACCCTCATCGCCATTTCTATGCTATACATTTTCTGATAGTTTGTCTGTCTCTCTTCTCGTTCTCTAAAATATAAGCTTCAGAAATTATTCCCAGCTACATCTCCCTAGCATCTAGAAAAATACTTAGGACCTAATGGGTGCTTAATAAGTATTTGTTGAATGCAAGTCAGGTCTCCTAACTTTGGCACTATTGACATTTGGTACTGGAGAACTATTTGTATGTAGGGGAGGGGTGTGTGTGTGTGTGTGTGTGTGTGTGTGTGTCTGTCTGTCTGTCCCATGCATCATAGGATGTTTAGCAGCATTCCTGGCTTCTACCCACTAGATTCTAATAGCATCCCCCAAGTGGTGACAACCAAAAATGTCATCTCTAAATATTGCCAAATATCCCTGAGGTGGGGGAAGTGGGGCAAATTGCCCTCAGATGCGAACCACTGAAATGAAACGGGGAAGGAAAGAGATTGGGGAAGAAAAGGGAGAAGGAGAGGAATGGAATCTACATTACTGCCACACTGAAGAACTTGAATTCTGGAATATGTCATGTTGGGTAACTGGTGATCTTTCCAGACTCAAGATAAACATAATTCCTTCTGTGACACCTCCGTAAACATGCCCTCACCCGGTGCTTGATGGAATTGATTACCTCTTCCTATGTCCTGCACAAACCATGACATCATTTTGCTATAGTTAATCATTTACCTGTTGACCCCACTAGGCTGTAATCTCCATAAGTGCAGGAAACAGTCCTCCATTTTTGCTTCATTTGTTCCCAGCACTTTTGGACACATAGTGGTCAGTGCTCAAAAACCTACTGCTGTTTTTGAATAAATGCATACACAAATTGATGAATTAATATAGAGGGCAAAGAAAGATATATAAAATAGAGGCACAGATTGCTGTGAGAGATTAGAAGTAAGAACAAATTAATGTCAACCAAGCAACCTAGAAAAGCTCCATGGAAAAATCAGCATATTTCCTGTGTCTAAAGGAAGATAGAACCGATGGACATGGAGAGGAGGGGCACTCCAGGCAGCGAGAATACTATGAGCAAGGCTAAGGTGGCAGGAAAGCTCATACACCAAAGACCACAGTTTAGCAGGCCTGAGGGTATGTGGAGTCAGAAAATAAAGACAGGGACGCCCAGAAAATAAAGACAGGGACTTCCAGAATAGGGACTAGATTTACCCTGCCACCTTCAACAATCAAAAAACAAGAAAAAATACATAAATTAATACTATGCAAGACACAAAACATCGGGTAACCAAGGATAGTGATCCTTGAGAGACAAACAAGATAAGCCCCACAACTGCCCTAGCTCACTGCCTTCAGGGAGAGCCCAGGAGGAGCCCAATGGACTCTCTGAATTGAGATGACAGGACGGAGAGTCCAGACAGATCAAGGCAGAGAAAGTTTGCAGCACAGAGTATCAGAAAAGAAAGCTGCACAGAGAGAGAACTCCAGGAGATTTCAGAGGGTACCCCTTTGTGCATGTGTGGGAGGAAACTACCCATGGTCAGGGAAAGAACCAAAAGGAAAAGAGGGCAAAGTGTCCAGCACTTACACAGGGCCAGGAACACTGCCTTCTTCCTCCTGGAAAACCTAAAGATCCACAGGACACTAGGCAGAACACACAGAACGGTCTTGCCTCAATAGTAGGGAATAATTACCCCACATTACTTTGGTCTTTCCCAACAAATTTTTTTTTTAATAGAGACAAAGTCTCACTCTGTTACCCAGACTGGAGTACAGTGGCGCAATCATAGGTCACTATAGCCTTGAACTCCTAGGCTTAAGCAATCCTCCTGCCTCAGCCTCCCAAGTAGCTGGGACTATAGGTACATGCCACCACACCCAGCTAATTTCTTTTCTAAATTTTTTTTTGTAGAGACTGAGGTCTCGCTATGTTGCCCGAACTGATCTTGAACTTCTGGCTTCAAGTGATACTTCTGCCTTGGCCTCCCCAAATGCTAGGATTATAGGCATAAGCCACCATACCCAACCCCAAAAGGATCAAAAGCAAAACTCAAAAGGATCAAACTTCCAAGTAACTTGGTTGCATCCCAGAACAAAGTTCAAGAATATTTATAGGAATACAAATAGTCAACACCCAGTAAGATAAAGTTAACACTGCCTAGCATCCATCAAAGATTACCAGCCACACAGAGACTCAGGAAAGTGTGACCCATAATGAGGAGACAAATCACCTAGTGGAAACTGACACAGAACTGATGCAGATGTTAGAATCAGTAAACAATGCCATCATAACAATTGTTGTAACTATGTTTTTTATGCACAAAAGGTGAAGTTGAGACATGGAAGATATAAATTAAAAAGACCTAAGTTAGCTTTTAGAGATAAAAATTATAACATAGGAGATTCTAAAAAAAATACTAGATGGGATTAACAGATTAGACATTGCAGAAAAAAATAGAGAATTTAAAGACATAGCCATAGAAACACAAAAAGAAAAGAGAATTTAAAAAGCTGACCAGAGCAGTGGTGACCTGTAAAACAACTTCAAGCGGCCTATTTACAGGTAATTAGAGTTCTGGGAAGGGATTGAAAAACAACAACAAAAAAAAGTTTAAAGAAATATAGTCCAAAATTTTCCAAAATTAATGAAAACTATAAGCCCACAAATCCAAGAGGCTCAAAAAGCCACAAGTACATGAAACATGAAGAAAGATACACCAAGGTTTATGATAATCAAAATGCTCAAAACCAGTGACAAAGAGAAAACATTAAAAGCATCCAAGGAAAAAGCACATACCAAAAAAAAAAAAAAAAAGATAAGGATGATGTAAGATTTCCCCTAGAAACAGTACAACCAAGAAGACAGGAAGGCAATACCTTTAGTGAAATTTTTAAAACTGTGAATTAACTTTGAACTAGAATTCTTTTCCCACAAAATACAAAATTCCCCCTTATCCATGTTTTTGCTCTCTGCATTTTCATTTACCTGTGGTCAACCATGGTCTGAAGTATTAAATGGAAAAGTCTAGAAATAAACAACTCATAATTATTAAATCTTGCGCCATTCTCAGTAGCATGATGAAATCTCAAGCCATCCTTGTTCCATTCCTCCAGGGATATGATCATCTCTTTGTCCAGAGTATCCACGCTGTACACACTACCCACCCTTAGTCACTGAGTAACCGCCTGTTATCATATCAAAAAACACAGTATATATAGGAGTTAGTACTATCCAAAGTTTCAGCATCCACCGGAGGATCTTGGAACATAACCCCTATGGATAACAGATGACAGGCGACTACTGAATCTTTTTAAATGAGGCAGAACAAGTTGTCTTCAGACATACCAAAGCTGAAAGAATTCATCACCAGCAGATCCACACTGGAAGAAATGTTAAAAGAGGTCTTCTACATTTATGCAGCCAAAAAACACATGAAAAAATGCTCATCATCACTGGCCATCAGAGAAATGCAAATCAAAACCACAGTGAGATAGCATCTCGCACCAGTTAGAATGACCATCATTCAAAAGTCAGGAAACAACAGGTGCTGGAGAGGATGTGGAGAAATAGGAACACTTTTACACTGTTGGTGGGACTGTAAACTAGTTCAACCATTGTGGAAGTCAGTGTGGCGATTCCTCAGGGATCTAGAACTAGAAATACCATTTGATCCAGCCATCCCATTACTGGGTATATACCCAAAGGACTATAAATCATGCTGCCATAAAGACACATGCACATGTATGTTTATTGTGGCACTATTCACAATAGCAAAGACTTGGAACCAACCCAAATGTCCAACAACGATAGACTGGATTAAGAAAATGTGGCACGTATACACCATGCAATACTATGCAGCCATAAAAAATGATGAGTTCATATCCTTTGTAGGGACATGGATGAAACTGGAAAACATCATTCTCAGTAAACTATCGCAAGGACAAAAAACCAAACACCGCATGTTCTCACTCATAGGTGGGAATTGAACAATGAGAACTCATGGACACAGGAAGGGGAACATCACACTCCGGGGACTGTTGTGGGGTGGGGGGAGGGGGAGGGACAGCATTAGGAGATATACCTAATGCTAAATGACGAGTTAATGGGTGCAGCAAAACAACATGGCACATGGATACATATGTAACAAACCTGCACATTGTGCACATGTACCCTAAAACCTAAAGTATAATAATAAAAAAAAGAGAAAAAAAACAAAAAACAGGTCTTCTAGTCAGCAGAAAAAAGATATTATGTGGAAATATATTTTCAACTTTTGTATAGTGACCCTCCATTTGCCAGTCAAAAGCTCAACTTTGGCAATAACTTCCATGGTTTTATAAAGCAGTGTTTGCATAACTATTTCTAAATACAGGGAATTGAGCAATTTTATTCAGCCCAGAATCAGGACAAGCAGTGGTTCAGGCCTCAGGTGTGATGGACATAATTTGCCTGTCTAATACCATTTTGCATTTTACCTTTTAAAAAGATGAAAGGAGAATGGAAAAATAAAAGTGCTGATATTCATGATGAAATGCATATTTTTCATAAACCTTATGCAATGGAGTCAAGGATAGAAACATAATGTGTGTCAAAATAGGTTGGCAAATGTGTTCAACTGTAAAGGACGAAATTAATATGTCCCAAATATTGAAGTATAATAAAGATTATGTGTAAAAGGCAGAAGACAATTAGAGATAAAATATTGTTTTTCATTTTCAGGGAAGGGCTCTCCCCTCCAACTTAGGCACTTAAATCTGTTGTTGACTCACATAACTTGACTTGTGTATATATATTTGCAGTGACACACTGTGTAGAAAAGTATATGGTACTTTAGGGGCCCACAGTACTTCCCTTTGGAACATGGCATGTTATTTCTCCTTCATGTTACCTTGTTCTTCCATCTTTACAGAAACTTGGTGCTGAGGAAGCTTGCTAATCATTAGGCAAGCATGTGGTCAAGAATGATGGTTTGTGGTCAATAAGACTCCAGCAAAAATTCAAGAATTCTTTGGACATAATATTAACAGCATTCACAATAATTAATTGCAGCATTTTGCTCTTGCAATAACAACCATTCATGTATATTTCTACTGACTTTTAGTATTTCAACATATAAAACACCTAACAAATTATCTCTGAAAATGACTATTCAGGTATTAAAAATAATCCCAAATGACATGCCTCATTTGTATAACTGACTTTGTTATAGGTATTAAACATGCATTTATTTAACAAATATTAATCAAGAAAAAAATTCCAGAATTCTACTTTAAAAAACCAGTACCCATGACACACCAGAATTCAAGAACTTTAAGACTTCAATACAACTTAATTTTCTTTGATTTTCGGTCTGGTCCCCTTCTGCAATTACCTGTGGTTTCTGTAGTTTCCTCTCATAGCCTAGTTTCTGGAAGAACTCTGGCTCCTGCAGTTTACTGAGCCCCACACTATGCTTTAGCTCCAGAGGAACCTGATTTAGCTTCATCGTGTGGAGCGCATCATGGCTTGGTTTGGTCTCATAGTCAATGTCAAACTGTTTCAAGATGAACTCTTCATCGATGTCCGAAATTCCCTGGAAGAATATCACATTGCATGAATTGAGGGCAATCGGTGAAATGCTCTTTGCTTTCTTCTTTAATCTAAGGGAGGTAGTTGGCCATTGCTGAGGAAAGAGGTAGTTTGGGGAGAAGTAGAAAATGCTCAGTCAGCATTCATTGAAGACAAGAAGTGTTTGGGGTTTGGAGGGCTTTGTCATTAAGAGACAGCTTAGGACTTTGCAAGAAGCAGTGAGGGAAATCATGAGCCTGAGGGAAATTCAGTTTGATCCATAGCAAACTTCTCCAGCACTTTATAGTGGTGGCATCTCTAGAAGTATTTTCCAGACTTGTGCAGATATGGCAGTGTTTTCTCTGCCACTCTGTATAAGGGAAGCTGCCAGGTTCACAGCTCCTGCTGAAGGAGGCGGTTTTAGTCAGCCACATTCTGTACACAGAACAACCTTCACCATTTCCTTCCCTCAGCTACAGCTGGTGGGAGTAGAGATGGGCACATTAAGAGCAGCTAATCTGTATGCTGAGCGTTTACCTATGATATGGCTCAAGGCTAAAAGATCTTAGACTCAATAGAATCTCACACTGGAGAACAGAAACTGGAAAACACAGAGAGAATGAAGTCGCCAGCAGCTGGCATTGTGGTTGGAGTAAAATTTATAGACAGGAGTCATGAAACAGAGTCAGGGACATAAAGGGACAAGTACAGGCAAGATGAGGCTAAAGTAATAATGAAGCAGAAATAAAGCAAGCAGAATCAATGAGGTGAAAAATAAATAAACAGCATGGAAGGAAAAGCACAAGCTAGTGCTGTGAAGAAAGTCCCACAGGGTGATGAGACAGGGACCCAGCTTGTGGGATGTCAGTAAAGATGGGAGCTTGGTCACAGGGTCTGAAACTAAAGGCAGTTACCAGAGAAGCTAAACTTTTATTCTAAGGTTCCTTAAGTTTCCTGCCTTGAGACAGGAATCGCCTCCAGCAGCAGGAATGGGAGAAGTGGACGCTGGAAATCAGGCAATCCAATGTGAACAGATTACGGACAAGCAGTGGTTTGGATACTAGGCATAGTGGTGTCTTCTGCTTCGTCCAGCATCCCCACTCCAATCACCCTCTGAGGAGTCTCTGTCCCTCACTCTCACTCTGTTGCAGCTGGGCTGGACACCCCAACTCTTGGCTTCAGGGTTAGGTGTGTGTCATGCCCTAGCCAATAAGCATATTCCATCTCCTTAATCATAATGGTTAATTCAAGCAAAAGCATGTGCCCCAAGTTAGTCCAGTGAGAGTAATCCCTGGACTTTTCCCTAATGGAAAAGCATTGCTGTCTTCACACTTAGGTTGCTCGCTGGTAGGATTTAAGCTTGGAAATTTTAGTGGCTACTTTTGCCATTTCTTGGGGAAATATTGATTGAGAATGAAGTCCAAGTTGCACAGCCAAGAGATAGGAATAACATCTAAAAATATTTCAGCACCTGGATCCAGCTGTGCCTGAAGTTCCTACTATATCTGGATGCTTCCCTTTTCTCTCTTAAACCAATCTGAATTATACTTAAGTCACTTGCCAATGAAGTAAGTAGCTTGATGTTTAAAAGTACTAAAAAAATACACTTACTAAAAGTAACACTCAAAAGATGGGGTGGGGGCATGGAATGCAAATCCTAAAGACCTTAAATCCAAGAAAAGCATCAGGTATTTAGACAACTACAGAGACTCAGGAACAGGAATAGGCAACTATATAGGTTCTTGGAAGAAGCACAAGGGAAGACCTTGATAACTGAGTCAAAAGTCTCTTTATGTCAGATTTTTTTTTTTTTTTTTTTTGGAGACAGGGTCTTGCTTTGTTGCCCATGCTGGAGCGCAGTGGCGTGATGACAGCTCACTGCAGCCTCAATTTCCCAGGCTCAAGCAATCCTCCCACTTCAGCCTCCTGCATGGGAGGGGCACACCATCATGCCCAGCTAGTTTTTATTTATTTATTTTTTTTTTTTTTTTTAAGATGGAGTCTCTCCCTGTCACCCAGGCTGGAGTACAGTGGCATAATCTCCACTCACTGCAACCTCTGCCTCTGGGTTCAGGCAATTATCCTGCCTCAGCCCCCTGAGTAGCTGGGATTACAGGTGCGTGCCACCACACCCGGCTAATTTTTTTATATTTTTAGTAGAGACAGGGCTTCACCATGTTGGTCAGGCTGATCTCGAACTCCTGACCTCGTGATCCGCCCACCTTGGCCTCCCAAAGTGCTAGGATTACAGGCATGAGCCACTTTACCTGGCCTAATTTTTACAAAAATATAAGAGACAAGGTTTTGCCATATTGCCCAGGCTGCTCTTGAACTCCTGAGCTCAAGCAATCCATCCACTTCCGTCTCCCAAAGTGCTGGGATTACAGGCATGAGCCACCGCACCTGGCATGTTGGAACATTTTTGTGTGACGATTATAATCAAGGAGTACCTGCCAGAGTACTTCTAGATAAATCTGAGAAAAATGAGTTGAAGGAGTGAAAGAGAGAAAAGAAAGTCCTGACATTAAAATGGAAAATAAAAATATAAAACAACTGCAATGATGTGAGATGTAAACATAAACATTCAAATTAGCCACAAGTTTGCAAACTTTCCAGAAATTTCATCTACCAGAAATATTTCTATTTATACATGATAGAAGAAAATGATTCCTTTATGACTATGAGGATTTGACTTAGATTTTATCCAATACTGTTTTTTAATAAAAGCAACTTTGAGCTCGACATTTAAAATAGGTTTAAGTATTACCACTAACTTACAAAAGTAGTAAGCCAGTTGCAGAAGTCACGAACTGCTTTGTATACATTTTCATGAAGACCAGGACGAGGACCATTTTCATGGAGCAAATCCATTTTATGTGGCTTTTCTTCATAAAGCCATTGGCCTGCATTTGACACAGAAGTCTTCTTGGAACTAAAGATAGTAAGATCATTAAAGAATTACAATATGAGACACAATAAATCCAAATGGATTTCAAACAGTTTTGGAGGCAAAAGGAAATCATAAAGCAAGTATTTCTAAAAGTCTCTTGCAAGCTCACATACAAATTATATTTTAATTTTTCAAAGAGCACATTCTCATTACCAATATCATAAAGACAAGTATATCATGATTAGTTATAATAATTAAAACTTATGTAGCATTTTACCATTATAAGTTGATTTTTTTTAATTTTGAGTACCATTTATTAAAACATGTACTGGGTAAAAGCCCAAATTACTGTGCTTGAAGTCTACCAAAGCCTCAGGCAACCTTGACAAGTAGGAGTCATCCTTGACTTCTCTATCATTCTTAAAATCCAGCTCAGTTAAAGTCTGGCAGATTGTAACTGTCTCCTTCTCTGGACTGCTGCAAAATGCTAGTGTCTCTGCATCATCAACTCCTATGGCTCCCCCAGTCTCCAACCCCCAATCCATTCCCTACACTGCAGCCCAAGCAGTCATTTCAAAATGTAACTCTGGACATATCAAATGCGGCCACCCTTCATCACCATCAATAGCTTCTTTATAAAAATTGAGATATAGTTCATCCACCATGAAATTCATAAAATTTACCACTTCAAAAGTGTATGAGAGTACCCTTTATATATTCACAAAGTTGTGCAACCACCACCACTATCTTATTCCAGAACATTTTTATTACCCGGAAAGAAACCCCGTAGCCATTAATAATCACTCACCATTTCCCCACTTCCCTCTCTCCTGGCAACAACTAACCTACTTTTCTGTCTCTGTAGATTTGCCTATTCTGGATATTTCATCTGAATGGAACCATGCAATATGCAGTCTTTTGTGTCTGGCTTCTCTTAATTAGCATAATGTTTTCAAGGCTCATCCATGTTGTAGCATGTATTAGTAGTTTATTCCTTTTTATGGCCAATATTCCATTGTCTACATAGACCACTTTTTGTTTATCCATTCACAAACATATCCAGGTGATGGACATTTGGGCTGTTGCCACTTTATGCCTGTTAAGGACAATGCTGCTATGGATATTCATGAACAAGCTTTTGTGTTCAATAGCCTCTTGCTATTCCTCCAATAAAGACTTCAATCTTGACACAACCTCCAAGGCTCTGCATGGCCTGGCCCTCCAGGTTCTTTGGGACCCACCACCCTTTTTTACTCTCTGAGCTCCACCCAATGTGGCCTTCTCTCAGTTCTGTGAATTCATGCTGCTCCCTCCAGCCATTGGGCCTTTGCTTGAGCTGGTGCATCTGACTGCAATGCTGTCACCATTTCCTTATCCCTTTCATATCTCAACATACATGTGCCTTCCTCAGGGAGGCATCTCCACAAGCTGTCCCCTGAACCTACTCTTTATTCACAGCCCCTGTACCTTTTATTCATAACACTCATATTAATTTATCCATCCATTCATTCAACAAATACTCAGTAAGCACCAACTATGTGCCAGGCATTAGAATTGAACTGTAAATAAAGTTAAGCCCTGTCCTCATAGAGTATACAATTGAATAGGAGAGATACATAGAAAACAAACATACGCCGGGTGATTATAAGTGATATAGAGAAAGTAAAATAGGACAGGAGGGATGGAGAGTGATGGTAGGGAGCATTTTATTTATACAAAGAAGTTGTCTCTATTAAAGTGATATTTGATCAAAGACCCAAAAGAAGAAAGGAGTCAAACCATGTAAATGTCAAGTCATGCAGATAACAGACAGAAAAGAATGGCATGTGCAAAGGCCTGAGCTGGGAGTGGCCTGAGCAAAGAACACAAAGTCCCGTGGAGAGGAGTAATTAAAGAGTAGAATAGCAGAGGATGAGGCTTGAGAGACGACAGGGACCTAATCATATAGTACTTTGAAGGCAGTTGTAAGGACTTTGGATTTTACTCCGAAAAATAAGCAATTGGAGAATCTCAAGCACTGGAATGACACGACTTGACTTACATTTTTAAAAAGATTATGTCAGCTACTGTGTGACAAATAGACTTGAGAGAGGGGAGCTTGGGTGGAGGCCATGAGACCAGTTAGTAAGCTATTGCAACGATCCAGGCAAGAGGTGATGGAATCTTGGAATAGACTGGCAGTAGTGGAGAAGGTGAGATTCTGGATACATTTCGAAAGTAAAGCCATTACCATTTGCTGGCAGATTGCAACTATTGTTACAGAAAAAAACTGGAAAGATGGGGTTCCTATTTACTGAACTGGGGAAGGCAGAAGGAGGAATAAGTTTGGGAGAGAAAACAAGAGTTCAGTTTTGGGTTTGTCTAGTCTGAGATGCCAATTATACATCCAAGGACAAATACTGAATTAACCATATATAGATGGACCAGAGGATGTCACTTGGTTGTGAGTAAATGTGCTGAAAAGATGTCAAAGACCAAAGTACTTCAAGGCTAAAAGGTAAAGAGCGGCCAGTAAAAGATGACTACAGAGAGGTCCATGAAAAACGGATGTTCCAGAAGCCAAGTAAAGAAAGTGTTATGAGAAAGAGGACATGATCAATTACATCAGTTGCTACTATGTACACATCAAATATGGTGATCCCTGAGAGCTGATTTAGTAACACAGAGGTCAATGGTGACCTTGACTAAGGTCAGGTTCAGTGGAGCGGTGTAGATAAGAGCCTGATTGCTGTTCGCAGAGAAAAAGACTAAGTGAGTATGAATGCCTCTTTCAAAAAATTTTGCTCTAAAGGAAAGGACAGATTATCTGGTGAGGGGGAGTTGGTGTCGTTTGCATCCTGCCAGCACCTGGATGTGTTCATCAACCTGGAGGTTCATCAAATATATGTGTTAAACAATTTTTAATCTCCAGCCACGCCCCCTCTCTGTCCCCTCTGAGAGGTCACACTGAGTGGGACTAAACATTCTAACCCTCTAATCACTTGGTCTTTCTGGTGACCAGCCACATTCTAAGACAATCTAGGGGCCCCAACCTGAACGCCTCATTAGCATAAACTCACCAGTGACTAAAAGGGGCTCCTTATGAATAATAAAAAGCATTCCTGTCACTCAAGAAATCCCAAGGGTTTTAGGAGCCCTGTGTCAGTAACTGGGGACAAAGACCAAATATATTTATTATATCACAGATCCCTACATATAACACTCCTCTTGCTCCCCCACCCAAGTTCTGAGCAACTTGAAAAATAATACAGAGAGCAAAGACAATAGCCAAAATATCCCCTTCACTGCTAACAGCAGCCATGATAGACGACATGGCTTTAGGTCCAAGAGGACTTGCTAACTGACACCCAGAAATTGGCAGACCCTTCCACCCAGTCCCCTGCAGGGCTGGACCAGGACAGTCCTCCCCTCTAGAATGCGGAAGCAAGGAGAAATTGTGCTTCCCATGGGCCATCTTGCTCCTCATGGAAGAAAGGCAGAACTGAGACAAGCATGCCCAGTTACCCTTCCTACATTTACCAGGAGGTGGACTGAAGAGCCAGAAATGTCCTAAGAGTAGAGTTCCTCTCACCTTGTGTCTTACCCTAAAAAACATATATAATGTAATGCAGTAGATTCTCTCTAAATCCACCTCCATGTAGGTAATGTGTGTGACCAACAAAGCTCTACGTGGCTCCCACCAAACACACTGACCACAGTCCACACCCCTCTAAGTGTCTGGGTACTGTGGATAGGCTGCTCTCTGGTTCACCATACTCTTCAGCACCCATCAGTGAGGTCTTTAATTTCAAAAGTCAAACGTAGGCCCGGCCCAGTGGCTCATGTCTGTATCTCCACACTTTGGAAGGCAGAGGTGGGCAGATCACTTGAGGCCAGAAGTTCAAGACTAGGCTGGCCAACATGGCGAAACTTCGTCTCTACCAAAAATACAAAGATTAGCCAGGTGTGGCGGTGGGCACCTATGGTCCCAGTTACTTGGAAAGCTGAGGCATAAAAATCGCTGGAACCCAGGAGGTAGAGGTTGCAGTGAGCCAAGATTGTGCCATTGCTCTCCAGCCTGGGCGACAGAGCGAAACTCTGTCTCAAAAACAAACAAAAAAACATGTGTATCTCAAATCTATTTGTGTCCAGTATACGTATCACTGCATTTATGTTATTTAATTAAATACAATATTGACTGGGGAATCAAGAATGTGTTACAAAAGGGACGTGCTTTCGTTAAGCTTAATGCTTTGAGAAGGATCAATGAAGGTAGTATTACAGGTATTATTTATGCAAAAAAGATGGGTGGAAACTCCAAGCAGTAGACCCATACTCAGAAAAAAGGCTTAGGTCAGGCATGGTGGTACATACCTGAAGTCCCAGCTGCTCAGGAGGCTGAGGCAGGAGGATCATTTGAGTCCAGAACTCAAGGCTGCAGTGAGTTGTGATCTCTTCACTGCCTTCCAGCCTTAACATTTCTTGGGGCACAAAGGATGATACCCCAAAAGTATGGTGCTTTGGCATGCTGAGCACTTTTGAATTAAAGGAAATTGGAAAGCCTTAGAAGCTGCCTCAAACTCAAGGATTTTCTAACCTTCACTGTTTCTACCCCTCAAGCATAGGGAGGGACTATCTCTGGAATTTCCTTATAGACACCTGTGTCTGCGTCGTTGCGGGATAAATCACATCCGTTGAAGAAATAAGCACTATTTAGAGCGGTACCTAGGACTCCTTTCCCTCTTCCTTGGGAACTTAGTTACATTTGCTTCATTAGAAATATTCTAAAGATGAAAAGCTTTAAGAAGGTAATTCCTAGAATGTTTCATCAGATGACAGCAATGATCGAAGGGTTAAGAACAATACTCACGGTCCCAGGTAGACTTGGGTAGAACGCTTTTTTAAAAGCTTTGTGGGTTCCTTCATTCCTTTCCTGGTGTCCTGACAATAAGCCCATGTGTCCTCCAGCTTCCGGTCAGGATCGAGCACTTCCAGCACCTTTAATAAGAGCTGCAAACAGAAAATAGTCTTAGAGGAAAAGAAAAACGTGCTGAAGAAGGGAGTCCCCATTCTACAACAAAACAGACCAACTTGCCCTTCACTTTTCCTTTTCAGTCCATCAGTGCTGTTCACCAACTTCTGTGCCAAGTATTATGCTGGGTGCTGTGGATAGATTTGGACCATATCCCAAAAGACATAATCCCAATTGTTAAAATCCTGAAAGATCATAATCCCTAAAGTCTAAAATCCTCAAAATCACAATCCCCAAAATTAAAATCCCAAAACTATAATTCTGAAAAAAAATTGTAAAAAAAAGTATTTTAAAGGCACTTAAATTTTTAAATGGAGATTTATTTGAGAAAGTAAAAATGAGAGAACACTTCATCAGCCATTTTACACAATGAATTAGGCAATAAAAATATATTTATTTTTGCAAGCATAAACAGTCAGGTATACTAGCAAAAGTCAATGGGTATAATATGAGCAGGGAAACCATATTCATAAAGAAATAGCTCAAAAAGTGGTATGTATAAATGCATACCATGATATTTGGCAATTGTGTGCACTCTGCTTTATAATTTCAGTTATCTGAAACACTGATGTACAACCTAAGCCTTTTGACGAAATCAATCAAAAAGCATGATGGGGCCAGGCACAGTGCTTAAGGCATATAATCTCAGTGCTTTGGGAAACTTATGCAGGAAGATGGCATGAGGCCAGGAGTTTGAGACCAGCCTGGGCAACATAGCAAGACCTCTGTCTCTATTAAAAAATTTTTTTTAAATTAGCCAGGCGTGGTGGTGCGCTCCTGTAGTCCTAGATACTTGGAGGCTAAGGTGAGAGGATCCCTTGAGCCCAGGAGTTTGAGGTAACAGTGAACTATAATTGCACCACTACACTCCAACTTAGGCGACAGAATGAGAACCTGTCTCAAAAAAACAAACAAAAAACAATAATGATGGGACACCACTCTATGTGCAGTTACCCAAAGAACCAAGATATCAAGAAATGTTATCTTTCACAAATACAGATGAACAAAAAAGGACATCTCTTCATTCATTGATGAAGTTTCAATATTTTTATGTAAATCGACAATGCTTACACACAAAGTTAGTGTTGTGACAACGCATTTTCATGAAGTCAAATTTGCAAAAAAATGCAAGAAATGAATTAGAGCTCTATAAAAGTCTTTACACAATGTATATCTCCAGCATTAGAAATGATGCAAAGATGAGACACATAACATAGTGAATTGTAAAAAATAGCATTTACAATTTAAAATAGTGTGGGGGGCACTAAAAAAAAGCTAAGAAGAAAATTCAACATGTTAAAAAATGTATAAGAGAGATAGATTATGGGCAATTACACAGAGGTATTCCATAAGAACTGGCGGACATTTATGATCGTTAACTATATTTTGAAGTCTTGCATCATAGTAAATAGTTGCTTTTTTTCTTTTAGGGCTCTCCTTAGAGAATACGTTCATATTCATTTTCTACATGCACTGCTCTTTTTAAAATTCTTCTGTGATTCAATATACACTCACATGAATATTCCCTATTACATTTTCCCCTCTTCTGTGCCATACTTCTATGTTGTTCTGGGTACAGGGAAATCCATTCCACATATACTCATATACAGACCCCAAAGTTGGCAGAAACAATACTGGTGATCCAATAGCAACACCATCTTCTTATCTTACTTATCCTATAATTATTTTTGAACTAGTCAGTAATATCACTGATCTTTTCAGGTAGATGCAGCTTTAATTTATTAAAAGCTCCTGGAATTTCAGCAGCTGTAAGGAATGCTAATGCAAAAAAATGACACTTTTTTTCATGTTTATTTTTTTCCTTTAAAAAAACTTTTTATTTTATCTTTTAATTTTTTATTGTAGATTCAGGGAGTACATGTGCAGGTGTGTTACATGAGTATGTTGTGTAATACTGGGGTTTGGATTTCTAGTGAACGCATCACCCAAATAGTGAACATAGTACCCCATAGGTAGTTTTTTAATCCTCAACACCCTCTTAACCCCCCTTTTCGGAGGCCCCAGTGTCTATTATCTCCATCTTTATGACCATGTATACCCATTGTTAAGCTCCCACTTATAAGTGAGAACACATGGTATTTGATTTTCTGATTCTGAGTTATTTCACTTAGGATAATGGCCTCCAGTTCCATCCATGTCGCTACAATAGACATGATTTCATTCTTTTTATGGCTGCATAGTATTTCATGGTATATACATACCACATTATCTTTACCCAATCCATCATTGATGGACACTTAGGTTGATTTCATGACTTTGCTATTGTGATAGTGTTGTGATAAACATATAAGTGAAGGTGTCTTTTTGATAAAACAATTTCTTTTCCTTTGGGTAGATACCCAGTAGTGGAATTGCTGGGTTGAATGGTAGTTCTATTTTTAGTTCCTTGAGAAATCTCCATCTTGTTTTCCATAGAGGTTTAGCTAACTTACAGTCTCATCAACAGTGTATAAGCATCCTCTTTTCTCTGCATCCTTGCCAATATCTGTTTTTTTTTATTTCAATAATAGCTATTCTGACTGATATGAGATGGTATCTGGTATCTCATTGTGGTTTTAATCGGCTTTTCTCTGATGATTAGTGATGTTGAGCATTTCTTCATGTTTGTTGGCTGCTTGTATGTCTTCTTTTGAAAAGTGGCTGTTCATGTCCTTTGGACACTTTTTTTTTTTTTTTTTTTGAGACAGGGTCTCACACTGTGTCACCCAGGCTGAAGTGCAATGGTGCAATCACTGCAGCCTTAACCTCCTGGGGAGACTTCACGGTTTTGCCTACTTTTTAATGGAATTGTTTTTTTCTTGTTGAATTGTTTAAGTTCCTTATAAATTCTAGACATTAGTCCTTTGTCCCATGTATAGTTTGCAAATAGTTTCTCCCATTCTGCAGGCTGTCTGTTTACTTTGTTGATAGTTTCTTTTGCAGTTTTTTTTTTTTCAAAGTTCTTTAGCTTAATTTTCATTTGTCTATTTTTGTATTCGTTGCATTTGCTTTTGAGGTCTTAGTCATAAATTCTTTGCCTCAGCCAATGTCTGGAAGAGTTTTTTGTAGGTTTTCTTCTAGAATTTGTATAGTTTCAGGTCTTACATTTAAGTCTTTAGTCCATCTTGAGTTAATTTTTGTATATGGTGAGAGATGGGGACACAGTTTCACTCTTCTGCATATAGCTAGCCAGTTTTCCCAGCACCATTTATTGAATAGGGTGCCCTTTTTCCATTGTTTATTTTTGTCAAGTTTGTCAAAGATCAGCTGGTTGTAGGTGTGTGGCTTTATTTCTGGGTTCTCTATTCTGTTCCATTAATCTATGGGCATATTTTTGTACCCATACTATGCTGTTTTGGTTACTGTAGCCTTGCAGTATAGTTTGAAGTTGGGTAACATGATGACCCCAGCTTTGTTCTTTTTGCTTAGGATTACTTTGGCTAATCAGACACTTTTTTTGATTCTGTATGAATTTTAAAATTGTTTTTTCTAATTATTTGAAAAATTATGTTGGTAATTTTATAGGAATGGCATTGAATCTGTAGATTGCTTTGGATAGTATGGTCATTTTAACAATATTGATTCTTCCTTTACATGAACATGGAATGTTTTTCTATTTATTAGCATCATTTATGATTTCTTTCATCAGTGTTTTGTAGTTCCCCTTGTGGAGGTCTTTCACTTCCTTCATTAAATGTATTCCTAGGTATTTTAGTTTTTTGTGGCAACTGTAAATGATATTGAGTTCTTGATTTGGTTCTCAGCTTCAGCATTGATAATGTATAGAGACACAACTGATTTTTGAACATTAATTTCGTATCCTGAAACTTTACTGAAGTCGTTTATCAGGTCTAGGAGTCTTTTGGATGAATCTTCAAGGTTTTTTGGGTGTAGGATCATGAAATGATTCATTTTTAAACTCAAGTTTCTGTCATTGCCAAATCACATGGCCAATCCATTCATCTGAATTTCTGCCACATGTGTTAGACCACATGAAAAAAAATTTTATTGATAACTCTTTCAGGTTCACTTTTAGAAGCTTTGATTACACTTAATTCCAAACCTGTCATTTTGGTTTGGGAGTTCCAAGAAATCCATTTTCTTCTGCATAGTCCACCAAATCTTCAAATAAGTGATTATAAAATACTTCATTTGTTTCCAGTCATTAATATATAAAGAAGTAGATAAGTTTTAGAATTTCCAGATCCAACAGGGGCATGAATTGTATATCATTGATTTTAAAAAGTGGGGACGGTCTTGAAAGTGCCATCCAATAGCCAAAGCAAAACATGCGCTAGTTTTTCTATGTTAGATTTAGTGGTAAATACAAGAAGTCTATCTTTCTTGACAGTCAAATCTTTAACCAAGAATAGTTCACCATTTTATGTGGTTATAACACTGGAGGAATCTCAATATCAGCAAATGTCTGGTTCAGAAGGTTGCTGAGCTTGTCAAATTCTTTTAATTCTCTGACAAAGGGTGTCACATGCTCAAAGGCAACCACGGTGTTATACGTGAAGAGGCATAAATTGTACACAATTGAATAATTTGGCAGAGGAGATCTCTTGTATTTTTCACCTGCATTTTCACTTACTCTATGATCTCTGAAGCACTGAAACACTGAGGGCAGATCTTCCCGACCTGCTCCACTCAGACTCACATACTAATCTCCTCTGGGGACATCCTCACAGACACATCCAAAATAACACTTTACCATGTTTCTGGGAATTCCTTAATCCAGTCAAACTGACACCTAAAATTAAGTCCACCTCTTGTCAGGTTGGCACTCATACTCATCTCCTGAAACCATATTTAATTTCCAAATAAGGACAATAGCAAGGTAATAGGTCCACCTACCACGATGCAACTATCCTGCATACAACCAAAAACACACTAATCCCTTCCCCAGAATTTGGCTTTCAGGATTTCAACATTCAGGAATTTAATCTTTCAGGATTGTGATTTGTGGGATTTTAGACTTTGGGGATCTCAACATTCACGATTATGATGTTTGGGACTATGTCTTTTGGGATTATAATCAGCACCACTTGGATAAACCTCCCATCACCTGGACGCTGGGTACACAGCCTCTTACTAAAGTTCTACTTCCTCTAGAATGGAATATGTCTCTGGGCCTACCCCTGTCCCCAAACGCCCCACTGAGTGAAGCGCCTCTAAAGGATTTCTGTGGTTTTTTACTGCCCACTATCTACTTTCCCTCTCATTAATACCTGGATTTTTCCTTGGAGAACCACCTCTCTCTCCACTCTCAACCTGCATGGTCTGAATTAGCCTGACCCCATCCTCACTCTTAAGGCAGACCAAACAATCAGAACCACAGTGACTGACTTTGGAATAGACACATGATCAAAGTTGGATCCGTGATAATTAGGCTATGGAATTTTTCTGGGATCATGCAAAAAGGTGTGTTCTCTTTCTGCTGGGGTTGCTAAGTGGGTAGGGCCTAAACCTGGATCTTCTGATGGCCACCTTAGCACCATAAGAGATCCTGCTTCAGCAGGAAGCCAACACACCTATTTGCAGAAGTCACACGTGGAAATCAGTGCCACAATCCCAAGCCATGCTCGTGTGCCATCTGAGGTGTGGAAACAATCTCTTTGTCATGGACTCAGAAGTTCTGGCCTGCAGGAGGCAGCGAAGGAAAGCCCCAGAGAGAAATTAACTGATCAGCGATTCTAGCTGTCCTTTCTGTAGACTTCTCTCCCACTGATCATTTATTTATTCATTCATTCAAAATTACTTATTGAGTGTCTGCCATAGGACAAGTATTGGCGGTACACAGTGAAAGACACAAATAAAGTCCCTGCCCTTATAAGCTTTCATTGTGGGAGGAGCTCAGTGGCGGCAAGTGCTACAGTGAAAAGTAGAGCACGGTAAGGAGTAGATGTGAGGGTGGAAGGGAAGTGCTATTTTATACAGGCCTCTCCAATCAGGAGACATTTGAGCATTGATCTAAAGGGAGTGAAGGAGTAAGCCAAGCAGCTGTCTGGAGCAAGTGTTCCAGGCACCAGAACAGAGAGCTGAATTGGACATGCTCATAATGTCGATGGAGCAGCCAGGAGGCCAGAGTGGTTGGAGTGGCAGGAGCAGGGGTGAAGTCGGAGAGGGAGCAGAACAGGGGTACAGTGAGGAGCAGAATGCCAAGGCCTTTCAGATCCCAGCAAGAACTCTGGCTTTCTCTGAGACAGAAGGGGACACTGGAAGGCTCTGAGCAGAGATTTGCCTTTCTGAATCATTGTCTCGCTCTCTGTGTAGAATACAGGCTGCAGGGATGCGGATGGAGTTGCAGTCACTGCTAGCTCCCTGCCCAGTGTCCATTCTACCTTTTCTCTTTAAACCTAATAGAACCTGGGTTTTGCTCAGGTTCAATGCCCAACTCTGAAACTCCATTTGCTAGACTCCCTAGCAACCAGGAGTAGTCAGACGAAAGAGATGTTTACTGGGAAAGCTATTATTTGCCTAATTAAAAGACAGAGTCAGCTGGCATGCACTCTTTAACCTTTGTCCCTTCCCTCTTCTTGTCTGAAATACAGACTCAATGCCTGGAAGCATGGAAGCCACTTTGAGATACAAAGACAAGAGATGCATACTAAGGATATAGAGCTAAAGTCAGGAGAGGCCTGGGACATTGGTGACATCACAGAGCTGCTGCTGTCCAGCCCTAGTCTGGACCATTAGGAGGATTTTCCCCACGATCTTTCCAGTCTCATTCTTTCCATCCATTAGTAAGTATTTAAGGGCACCTCCTAATACCTGGCTAAAGTGACAAAAATAAGACTAGACAATTCCCTCTCATTGTTTCCTCCCCCCAAAAAGTCACAACGCAAAGTACAGTAGATGGGTATAAATTATGGGGAATAGAAGTCATACGTTTCTGATTTGTGGCATCTTTGTAAGTTGAAGGGCTTCGTAGGAAGCAAAGAGAGCAGTGTGCATGTTGCTGCTGATTGTGTTTTTTGGGAACAGAGGACAGAAGGCTGCTCTGAGGCCCACAAGAACTCGCACCCTGTGGGAGACATTCATTGCTCCTCTTACAAATATGTTACCCTCTCATAGGGACTTCCTAGACATTTAGATAGAATTATTTGCAAGGCCCCAGTGAAGCCCCTCCCACAGACCCTAGGACACATCACCTCTATGGGCATAGCTTCTTCCAGATTCGGGTAGGGCGCCAAGGGATGTGGGGTCAGGTGGGCCTCCAAGTCCTCCAGGAATGCCTTCCGAGCCTGCTGGGCTGGCGAGAGCTTGGAAAGCAGGTCTGCTTCCTTGAGCAGCTTGATCTGCCTCTTCTTTGGGGCCAGTTGGGGAGCTCTGTGATAAACCTGGGGCAGAAAACCCTCCACAGGAACCTGAGTCACCAGACCAGTGCAAGGCGGGCAGCCCTTCCTGAAGTCGTCCAGCCCCTTAGAAATACCAACTGCCGGCTGTGCAGAGAGGTGGGGAACTTCAGCTCGTTCCTGTGCTTTGTGAAACATCTGGAAGGTAGATAGATTCTCTTTGTACCTAGAATACCACATGCCTGTTCATATTAACCACAGGACTTGGGCGGGAGAAGGAGGTAGTGAGAAGGCTGGTCTCCAGCTTTTAGGGTGGGGGGTAGGGGAAGAGGGATTCACTAGAGAAGCTGGAGTTAATCATATTTCTAGTTCATAGCACAGAATCGCTGCTCTGTACAAGGCCCCTCTCTTGCTTTCTTATCTATTTTATCCCCACATCCGACTCTCACTGGTCTCCCTTGCAAAAGCAAAACTGCCCTAGTGGATTTGAAATATATCCTTTGTACACATCCTTGAAATTCTGAAGCGTCCTTTTGTGTGCATGCACTCCTAATTTACGTAAATGGCACTATTCTGCTTCTTGTTTACCCAGCACTATATTTTAAAGACCCTTCCATGTCACTCTATATAAATCTAATTCATTATTCCAACTGCTGCCACCACATTTCATCTCTCCATTCGCTTTGTGAAGGACACTCAAGTTCTTGCCTTTCCCAAGGACCCTCTCTCTTCACTAAAAGGGACAGAGTGCAGTTGGGCGGGAAGAACCTGGATCCCACTGACAACTCAGCCCCTAACCAGCTGAATGGCGTTGGCTCTTCATATAACCTCTGTGGGTTCCCCCTAAACTCAGGGGATCAAAGGTTGCAAAATGGCTGTCCGTGGGCTACATCGGGCCAACAAACCTGTCATTTGGTCCTCCTTGTGTTTTAATAAGAATCATAATGGCTAACATAAATTGAGAATTTTCAATATAACAGACACTGTTCTAAGTACTTTACACATACGAGCATATTTAAATCTCATAACAACCCTATGAATTAGGCACGAGTATTATTCCCATTTACAGATAAGAAATTGAGCACAAAGAAGTTAAAAAACAAAACACTTGTCAAAGGTCACACAGCTAATAAATGGTAGAGCTGGGAGTTTAACCCAGGTAGGCAGCTCCAGAAAAAGGTGCTTAATCACTCTACTGGAGTTTCTGATAAATAAAAATGTTCACATAAATAATCGGGAAAAGTAGCTTCTCTTGAAAAGCCAGATTTTTCAAGATCTGTGAACAGTGGGTCTACTTTTCCAAGGAGCCACAATTGGTATATTGGTTGCCCACTTGAGACAAATCATCTGCTCTCTCATTCACAACCTCCACCTCTCCCTACCGCCATATATACAGCTGCTTCACTTAGCCTCCTTATCCACCAGCCCCCTGTTAGCATTGAGTAGTTAGGTCATAGAGATGAGATGGAAGAGACAGATGGGCAAACAGGAAGGAAAATAGAACAAGCTCCTGAATAACCTAACACGACCAGCGAACACCAAAGCCACGACTTGGAATCTGAGCGTCTCATTATCCTCACCTATTGCAGTGCCTTAGTCAGATATTTCTAGAGTCTTCGTGTCCTTCCCTGAAGCCTCTTCCACCTTCAGACCCCTTTTATCTATAATGTCTTTTTACACCAAATCTAATCCTTGCTACACCCATTGCTACAAAGTGTTTTTAAGAGATTCCAGCCTGATCCCAATTCTTTTCTAGTGAGTCCTAGAAACTTCTTGCTTGTTGCATAGATGTGTATGTGTTGTTTTAAGGGCTTAACCCAACTGTACTGTGAAGATCTAGATGAAAGGACACAAAAAGATGAACTTAACAAAAAGTTACTCTCTGCATTTAACAGATTACTCTTA
Organism: Hylobates moloch; assembly: GCF_009828535.3. Lineage (NCBI taxonomy): Eukaryota > Metazoa > Chordata > Mammalia > Primates > Hylobatidae > Hylobates > Hylobates moloch. The sequence goes on from NW_026652277.1 coordinate 56,357,053, forward strand.
AATAGCTAAATGGCAGAAAGATGTTGAAATTACATCTAATCATAAGATTGATGACCCATTCAGCATTACCTATTAGTAACTCTCCATATTAAATGTCTTTACAAAGTTCATTATATGCACATTTACAACTAACTCATGCATCCAAGCACTTCATGAAATCAAATCTGAGAACAAATATTTTTGTTTAAGTACAGCCATATAACTCAAAATGGGGAATGTACGTGGCAGTGAGCTGAAACTTCATAGAATGTTAGAACTGGCAGAGATCCCAAAAGAAATCCAGTCTACTTTCTTCACTTTTCTTTTTCTTTCTTTTTTTTTTTTTTGTTTGTTTGTTTGTTTGTTTTTCAAGACAGGGTCTCACTCTGTTGCTCAGGCTAGCCTGCAGTGGCAATTACAGCTCAATAGCTCACTGCAGCCTCAAACTCCTGGGCTCAAGGGATCCTCCAATCTCAGTTCCCCAAGTCGTTGGGACTACGGGTGTGCGGCACCATGCCTAGCTAAATTTTTAAATTGTTTTTGTAGAGAGAGGAGACAGGGTCTTGCTATGTTGCCCAGGCTGGTCTCAAACTTCGGGTTCAAGTGATCCTCCTGCCTCCACTTCCCAAAGTGTTGGGATTACAGACATGAGCCACTTTCCTCATTTCTTTCCTTTCTTTTTCTTTTTCTTTTTTTTTTTTTTAATTTGAGACAGGGCAATGGTGTAATCTTGGCTCACTGCAACCTCTGCCTCTCAGACTCAAGTGATCCTTCCACCTCAGCCTCTTGAGTAGCTGGGACTACAGGCATGTGCTACCATGCCTGGCTACCACTTTCCTCTTTTCAATAAGGAAACTAAGTTCCAAGAGGAGAGTGAGGCAACTAGTCTAAAGGGAGGGCTTTCCGCTCCCCCACATGGCCTCTCATAGTTAATAAGCTTACCACTCTGCATTATGTTAGATTCAGGAAAAATCTTGCTTGGCCCATAAAATAAAACAAAACAATTTTTCTAAATATTTACTGTTTTCACAGACACTAGTACATGATATATAGATATTTCCCTCTTTAAGAATTGCAAAAGGATACTGGACATGTATCCTAAAGAAGTGAAAAAATATGTTCTTAGAAAATTCTGTATACAAATGTCGATAGCAGCTTTCTACATAATGGCCCCAAAACTGGAATGTCCAAAACAACCTGAATATCCTTCAACAGGTGAATGGATAAACAAACTGGTACATCCACACCAAGGAACACGACTCAGCAACGAAAATGAACTATTGATACACACAACTTGAATGGATCTCAGGGGCTTTATGATGAGTGAAAAAGAGCCAGTCTCAAACAGTTACATACTGTATTATTCTATTTATCTAACATTCTCAAAAGAACTAACTTACAGAAATGGAGAGCAGCTTAGTGATTGCCAAGGCTGGGGTAGGAAAAGAAGTGACAGTAAAGGGGTAGTACTAAGCGTTCCTTTGTGGGGATGGAACAGTTTTGTATCTTTATGTATACATATGACCAAATGTTACAGAACTCACGCACCTGAGTGCAAGTAAGAGCTGATAAAATCCAAGTAAGGTCTATAGTTCAATTAGCATATTCTGCCAATGACGTTTCCTGGTTTGGCAATGTGCTATCGTTATGCAAAATGGTACCACTGTTAAGCAGCTAGGGGAAGGGTACATGGGACCTCTGTACTATTTCTGCAACTTCTTGTGAGCCTACAGTTATTTCAAAACAAAGTTTTTAAATGGGGGGAGAAGCTTCCCAAGGAAGCTCTTATGAATAACTGCTAGAAACAACTATGAATAATTGCTAGAAACAACTATGAATAATTGCTAACATTTACACAATACATTCTATGTGTCAGTGACAAGTTTACATGTGCTATCTCCATTAATCCTCACAAAAATCTTAGAAAGTTGATTCCTAAGTTATTGCCCCATTTTATAGTTAGGAAAGTGAGCCCAGAAGGAGCAACCAACTTGCCTAAGGTCACCAGGCAAACAAGAGGAGAACTAGCCTTCAACTCAAGCCTTTCTGATTCTAGACTTTGGAATCTTCACCACCACATCGTGCTGTCTCCAAGAGAGACGAATTCCATTCTCAAAAGATTCTCAAAGAGTCGCCAAAGGCAAAAACCTTCTTGTTCCTGCTCTGAGGTTACCACAACCGTACAAAATGTTAGCAGAACTCCCTAGCACCCCAGGCGCTCCCCCAACCCTGGGCTCCGCTTGGCCGCAGCCGCCATCTGGATACCAAAAGCTCCAGGGGCAGCAGATGCCTAACATCGGATACAGGGCTCCAGGCGCCCCGGGGCATCTGGCGAACAGTTGGTTGCCTAGGCCGGAGAAGGGTGGGTGGCTAGCAGGAGGGCTGAGAGTCCTGGGCTAAATCGGCCTCCGCAGCGGACTCTGCGGCCATCATTTTCCCACCAGAAATGGGGATATCAGTCTACATCCCTAGGGGCGCGGGAGGCGGGGGTTGTGAGGATGACAGCAGGAAAAATCCTTTGCGAAGAGCAGCGCCGAGCGTTGGTTATCTCAGCGTATTATGTTGTACGTACAGGAAGCATTGAGGAGGGAAGGCAGGTGGGACCTCTCGCTCAGCCCGCAGCGGCCGTGGAACCATCCCCCGCCCCCGCCCCAGCAAGCGCGGGTCTCCAGGCGCCCCCGCGCGGCCCTCTTGGGATGCGCCCTCGGCCCGGGCGCTGAGCGTTTACGCAGACCTGCGGTTCACGCCCTCGCGCACCGGGGCCAACGTCCCCGGCCGGAGCCGCAGCCTGCAGTCCTCCATGGTGGCCCTAGCTCCGCGGCCACCGTCCGGGCTTGGGCGGTGTGTGTGCCCTGCCGCCGCCCCGTCGCTAGGACACGGGACAGCCACAAGCTGCCAGTATTTGCCCCGGGCGCCTGGCAACTCTGACGCCCCGCTGCGCGGTCCAACCCCTTGGCCGACGCCTGGGGACGTGGACCTGGCCGAGAGAAGGGAGAGGGAAGCGGTCCTTGGTGTAATCACGTTTTACTCTGCTGGGAAGGCGTGTTCATCTTCCCACCGAAACGCGCCGTAGACTAGATCAGGCCTTTTTTGCTCATCATCGTTTCAAAAAACGTTTACTGAAGGAAAGAAAGAAAGAAGGCAGGAGGAGCGATAAAGAGATAGCAAGAGAAAGAGGATGGAAAGAGGGGGAAATGAATAGCTTTCTAAAGGTTGGAAAAGCCTTTTAGCAGGGAGATGTTTTCCTGGAGGTCTTGGAACTCTCTTGGTCTCACAGCTTCTGTAAACCGAGGGCTGCACACCTGTCTGTAGTCCCCAGCTGATTTCCAGAGGCCCTTCCAGCTCCTGTGTTGATTCTTCTGCCTCAACTCACTTCTAGCAGACAAGTACCATCCAGCTGACCCTGGTAGGCACGTGGCCACATAATACGGATTGCATGAGGGTGTGTTTCGATTTTACTAAATTCTTATGCTACTTCTGAGTGTTTCTGATTTAAATATAAGCATTGGTTCTGCTACTTAATAATTATGCACTCCTGGGGGCAGGGTACTTACATTTTTAAGCTTCATTAATTATCTAGCCTGAAAATGGGGAAAATAATGGTATCTACCTATAGGGTTATTGGGGATATTCGATGAATATAAAGAAATTAACACAGTGCCAGCATTTAAGAATCCCTCAAGAATTATTATTATGCAAGTACTATTATTCCCGCTGTGAACTGGGGGTGGTAGTATTTGTCCTGCCTACTTAACAGAGCTGTTGTGAGTTCGTTAATGGAGAAAGCTATGTAAGTAATCATTATAAGTAGCCCAATTGTTATTTTTATTTTCTTTGATATTAGTCCTATTGTAATGCAAACTTTTTATTACTTTGAGGAGGTAGGGTTTCTGTAGAAATTCTGTGAGAACTGGGCCAAAGGTATGGTTATCTAGGCTGAATGGAGTCCTGCAGGAATGATTTGTAACAATTTGTCCAAACAATGCTTGATTAAACTAAAAATCTTCTACACAGCAAAAGAAATAATCAGCAGAGTAAACAGCCCACAGAGTGGGAAAAATCTTTGCAATCTATATATCCAACAAAGGACTAATATTCAGAATCTACAAGGAACTCAAACAAGCCAGCAAGAAAAAAACAAGCAATCTCATCAACAAGTGGGCTAAGGACATGAATAGACAATTCTCAAAAGAAGATAGAAAAATGGCCAACAAACATATGAAAAAAGGCTAGACATCACTAATTATAAGGGAAATGCAAATCAAAACCACAATGTAATACCACTTTACTCCAGCAAAACTGGCCATAATCAAAAAATTAAAAAAAATAGATGTTGGTGTGGATGTAGTGAAAAGAGAACACTTTTACACTGCTGGTGGGAACGTAAACTAGTACAACCACTATGGAAAACAGTGTGGAGATTCCTTAAAGAACTAAAAGTGGATCTACCATTTGATCCAGCAGTCCCACTACTGGGTATCTACCCAGAGGAAGATAAGTCATTATACAAAAAAGGTACTTGCACATTCATGTTTATAGCAGCATAATTTGCAGTTGCAAAAATATGGAACCAGCCCAAATGACCATCAATCGATGAGTGGATAGAGAAATTGTGGTATATATGTGTATATACATATATATATAATGGAATAACATTCATCCATAAAAAAGAATGAAATAATGGCATTGGTAGCAACTTGGATGAAACTGGAGACCATTATTCTAACTGAAGTAACTAAGGAATGGAAAACCAAACATTGTACATTCTCACTCATAAGTAGGAGCTAAGCTATGAAGATGCAAAGGTGTAAGAATGATAAAATGGACTTTGGGAACTTGGGGGGAAGGATAGGATGGGGATAAGAGATAAAAGACTACACATTGGGTACAGTGTACACTGCTCGTGTGATGGGTGCACCAAAATCTCAGAAATTGCCACTGAAGAACTTATTCATGTAACCAAAAAAAAAACCAATAAACAAATAAAGGATGCCCAGAAATATTCTGAAGGAGGCATTTTACTGGAATCTCCAAAGGTTGTGACAAAAAGAAGAAAAAGCTGACTACACTTTATATATCAGCAAGCAAGAGGTAGAAAATATATAGAAAGCCATCTTAGGAAACTCTACCTCTTGCTTGCTGATATATAAAGTTTATTTAAGAGTGATAATTTGCCAACATATTATTTTGCTAAATATTTTTAAAATGGCTTCTTAAAATGATACCAAAAGCTGAAGCAACAAAAGAAAAAATAGATAAATTGGACTTCATTAAAATAAAAAACTTCTGTATATCGAAAAACATGATTAAGAGAGTGAAAAGAGGACAGGCGCAGTGGCTCACGCCTGTAATCCCAGCACTTTGGGAGGCTGAGATGGGGGGATCACGATGTCAGGAGATCGAGACCATCCTGGCTAACATGGTGAAACCCCATCTCTACTAAAAATACAAAAATTTAGCCGGGCGTGGTGGCGGGCGCCTGTAGTCCCAGCTACTTGGGAGGCTGAGGCAGGAGAATGGTGTGGACCCAGGAGGCAGAGCTTGCAGTGAGCCGAGATCATGCCACTGCACTCCAGCCTGGGTGACAGAGCAAGACTCCATCTCAAAAAAAAAAAAGAGAGAGAGTGAAAAGATAACCCACAGGAGAAAATCTTTGCACATCATATACCTGATAAGAGTTTAATATCCATAATATATTTAAAAACTCCCACCACTCAACAACAAAAAGACAAACAACCCAATTAAAAAATAGACAAAATATTTGAATAGATATTTCCCTAAAGAAGATATACAAATGGCCAAAAATCACATCAAAAGATGTTCAACATCATTAGTCATTAAGGAAATGCAAATCAAAACCACAATGAGATACTACTTCACACCAATTAGGATGGTTATAATAATAAAAACAAACGAATAGAAAATAACAAATGTTGGTGAGGATGTGGAGAAATTAGGACCCTCATGCATTGCTCGTGGGAATATAAAATCGTGCAGTTGCTGTGGAAAATAGTTTGGCAGTCCTCAAAAAGCTAAGCAAAGGTTTACCATATGACACATCAATTCCACTCTTAGGTATATACCTAAAAGAATTAACAACAGGAACTCAGATATTTGTACATCAATGTTTATGGCAGCATTATTCACAATAGCCAAAAAGTGATAAGAACCCAAGTGTTCATCAACAGATGAATTAATAAACAAAATGTGGCATATACATACATGGAAAATTATTCAGAAAAAGAATGAAATTTTGATAGGTTATAACATGGATGAACCCTGAAAACATGCTAAGTGAAAGAAGTCAAATGCAAAAGGACATATACTGTATAACTCCATTATATGAAATATCTAGAATAGGCAAACTCGTTGAGACAGAAAGTAAATTAGAGATATTTAGGGACTGGGAGAAGGAAGAAATGAGGAGTTAGTGCATAATGGATACAGAGGTTTTTTTGGGGGATGATGAAAAAATTTTGAAATAGTGATAATGATTGCATAATATTGTAAATGTAATTAATGCCACCAAATTACAAACTTTAAAAGAATGGTTAAAGTTACAAATTTCATGTTACATATATTTTGACACAATTTTTTAAAGTTGTAAAAAATACCAAAAAAGAAGGAAATTTGAAAATTAATGAGCTAAGAATCCAACTTAACAAATTGGAAAGATAGTCAAATAAATCCCAAAAGAAGTATGTTTTTAATGTTGAGCAAAAGAAGCCAGACGTCAAGAGTATACACTGTGTTCCTATTAACATGAAGTTTTAAAACAGGCACAATTAATTTATAATGATAAATGTCAGAATTGTGGTTACTTGGTGGGTAACTGACAAAGAGAAGGCATGAGGGAGTCTGCTAGGAAGATGCAAATCTTCTATATCTTGATCTGGTTGGTGGATATTTTAGTACGTATGTAAAATTTTAATGAGCTATACACATCAGATTTGTGCATTTTACTATATAAGTTATTCATTAAGAGAAAAGCAAAAAATGCAGCATTTTCCATCAGGAAAATAATCCTAGAGAATTCTCTCCCCCATTATCATAAAGAAACAAGCTTCCTGGGGGCCCTGGGGCACCCTAAAGTCTGCAGACTTTCCCCTAAACATTCCTTATTTTGTGGTACTCATCCAGGGGAAGGATATTTAAAATATTTAACAACCAGTAAAGCATATACACTAACCAATCAGGAAGACGGCCAGCCAGATTGCAACAACAGAGTCCTGGAGTCCCCTAATCATAATGGCAATACCTTCCTTTAGTTGCTGATCTTGCAGAGAGTGGCTGGAGCCATCAAAGCACAGCAGTGACTCAAAATTGCTCAGAGCAGTGGCTATTTACCAACGAACACAGTGTTTTGACAACAATTATAGTCCTAAACCTTGCTTACCAGCTTACTGTCAACCTTCTCCCTCACCCACAGAATCTCCCTAGAGATTTTCCTCCACAGTGTTTTAAGTGGCTTCTTGAAAACTGCCCTCAGTGTAGACTACACCTGCAAACCAAATAACAATGGGGGTAAAGGCATGACACCAATAGTCAACAAGAGCATTTCTCACTTGGTCAGTAGCATTGAGCATGATGGCAGATAGGGGATTACAGATAAAATTGACAAGGTTCCTGCCCTCAGGAGGTTATGGTTAAGTGGATGGATGGGTCCTTTAGTTCAGTCAGGCCCTAGATTTGAGGAGATGCCTGAGGCATCTGCAATAGGCTAGACACACTTAAAGGAAGATAGTGGAAATCTGTACCTCCACTCTTTGTTGAACAGTGGGCCATGAAGAGTAGATGGGATGTAGGGATACATTGCTGGTGGGAGTGTAGCTAGAACAGTTATTAGGAGAACAATCTGGCAGGACTTAGTCAAACCAACTATATGGTATCTGCTGGCTGATTTGTTCTTCACTGCCCCTGCTCTGCCCTGGCATCAGCAAGCTGTATTGGGGGCTGGGTTCGGCTAGTGGAAAGCACTAATAGGAGATCGGGTATGGAGGAAGGGAACAGTCAGGCTATTTTTCTCTCTCCATCCCTCTCCTATTTATAGAGGCATCTATATTTCTTCCTTCTCTTGGAGCTCCTACCAGGTGCTATGATTCCGGCTTTTGTCAGATGACCCAAACTCTTGGTTCCATGCAATTCCTGCAGTTTAAATGTGGTAAGGGCTTCCTATTATTGCCAATCTCTAGATTACCTATGTCCCCTGTTTGGCTCTCAGCTCTTTCATCACCTCTGTAACTATTCCCTGCATTAAAATCTTAGTTTTACACACTTAGAGTGGCTTGTGTTTTCCTGATTTTACTCTAACTGATACGTATGTTACTTATGAGTCAGTATTTCCACTGCTAAGTATAGGAATCCAGAGGAATTCTCAAACACAAGGCAAGATGTATGAGGATGTTGCTGCAGCATCGTTACTAGTGTTGGTGAGTCAGGGGCAATGTGCATGTCCATTTCTGTGAAATGAGTGGATAAAATGGATGGATAATTAGGCATCATTAGAAGCAATAGTCTAGATAGATACTCAGCAACATGGTTATACTTTTTAAAATATATTGCTGAATGAAGAAAAACAGAATGAAATTTTTACTACAATGTAGTTTATATAAAACTGTGCATAAAAAACAAAAATGTACCTCTTATAAGAATTCTAACAGAGAGAAGACATATGTCAACACTTAATGACAGGCCAGGCACGGTGGCTCACGCCTGTAATCCCAACACTTTGGGAGGCCGAGGTGGGTGGATCACGAAGCCAGGAGTTCAAGACCAGCCTGGCCAAGATGGTGAAACTCTGTCTCTACTAAAAATACAAAAATTAGCTGGGCACAGTGGCAGGTGCCTGTAATCCCAGCTACTCAGGAGGCTGAGGCAGGAGAATCACTTGAACTTGGGGGGCGGAGGTTGCAGTGAGCTGAGATCATGCCACTGCACTCCAGCCTGGGCAACAGAGTGAGACTCCATCTCAAAAAAAAAAAAAAAAAGAAGAAGAATGCCTGCAAACAAACATATGAAAAAATGCTCATCACTGGTCATTAGAGAAATGCAAATCAAAACCACAATGAGGTACCATCTCAGGCCAGTTAGAATGATGATCATTAAAAAGTCAGGAAACAACAGATGCTGGAGAGGATATAGAGAAATAGGTATGCTTTTACACTGTTGGTGGGAGTGTAAATTAGTTCAACCATTGTGGAAGACAGTGTGGTGATTCCTCAAGGATCTAGAACTAGAAATACCATTTGACCCAGCCATCCCATTACTGGGTATGTACCCAAAGGAGTATAAATCATACTACTATAAAGACACATGCACACGTATGTTTATTGCGGCACTATTCATAATAGCAAAGACTTGGAACCACCCAAATGTCCATCAATGATAGACTGGATTAAGAAAATGTGGCACATATACACCACAGAATACTATGCAGCCATAAAAAAGGATGAATTCATGTCCTTTGCAGGGACATGGATGAAGCTGGAAACCATCATTCTCAGCAAACTATCACAAGAACAGAAAACCAAACACCACATGTTCTCACTCATAAGTGGGAGTTGAACAATGAGAACATATAGACACAGGGAGGAGAACAACACATACCGGGGCCTGTCAGGGGTTATGGGGCTAGGAGAGGGATAGCATTAGGAGAAATACCTAATGTAGGTGATGGGTTGATGGGTGCAGCAAACCACCATGGCACATGTATACCTATGTAACAAACCTGCACGTTCTGCACATGTGCCCCAGAACTTAAACAAACCTAAAACTTAAAAAGACATACAACTTTAAAAAAACTTAAAACTTAAAAAAACATAAAAAGAATGACTGCCTATGGAGAGGGCAGAGGAACAGAAGTGGAGAATAGGGATGAAAATGAATGAATGAATAAGAGAGGGTCTTGCATACAATTGATAGTGGAGTGCCATGAATTTAAGATTAACCAGTGCTCTGCACCTGAAGTAGAAAAAAAAGTTGCCAGAAAAATAGTTACTTGGTGGCAATGAAATACAATTCAAAGAATGCTTTGTGGGTTATGAAATACTAAAATAATACCTGCCCCAAATCCAAGTTAGTTTGCAGTAATAGGAACAAAATCATGGGACAGATGGTGAAACAAGACCCAGAGCTAGTATCAGGTACTAGATAAAGCAGGAGGCATTGTCAAAATTCCATGGCAATTTTATGTGAACCTTGCTGATTTATTTGCCAGCTATATCAGACATGAGCAGAGATTATGATTTGGTGTCTTGTGGCTTAACATGTGTTTTAGTCAGTCCAGGCCACTATAACAAAATACCATAGACTGAGTGGTATATAAGCAACAGAAACAGTTCTGGAGAATGGAAGTCTGAGATCAGGATGCCAGCATGGTCGGGTTCTGGTGAGGACCCTCTTCCCAGATGCAGACTGACTACTTCTTGCTGTGTTCTTACATGGCAGAAAATAGGGCAAGAGAACCCTCTGGGGTACATTACTAATGCTGGGCAACTCACCGCAGTCTACATCTCAGCATTTCTCCTTCAGTAAAATAGACCTAACAACAGTCTATGTTATAAGATTGTTATGGGATGCAATATGGGAATAATGTAAAGCTACACTCTACAATAGAAGTATAATGCAATCGACAAATGTTAGCCACATAAGTATACATTTTCTAGTAGTCATTTTTAAAAGTAAAGAGAAACAGATAAATTAATTATAATAATATGTCTTATTTAGCTCCACATACAAAACATGATTTTAACATGTAATCAACATAAAATATTACTGAGATATTTTACATTCTTTTTTATACTAAATCTTTAGAGTTTGGTGTGTATTTTACTTTCAGCACATCTTAATTCTGACAATCCACATTTCAAGTATTCATTTGCCACATGAGCCTGGTAGCAACCATATTAGACAATAGAAATAATAAGTATTTAGCCAAGTGCCTAGCACAAAGAGGCACTCAAAGAATACTGGCTCAAACACATTCCTTGGGTGTGTTAGGTCGTTTTTACATTGCTCTAAAGAAATACTGAGGCTGGGTAATTTATAAAGTGGTTTGTTTGACTCACAGTTCTGCAGACCATAGAGGAAGCATGGTAATGGCAACTGTTTCTGGTAAGGGCCTCAGGAAGCTTACAGTCATGGTAGAAGATGAAAGGGACACAGGCATCTCACATGGTGAGAGTGGGAGCAAGAGAAAGAGGGAGGAGGTGCCACACATTTTTAAACAACCAGAACTTGTGAGAACTCACTCACTATTGCAAGGACAGCACCAAGCTATTTATGAGAGATCCACCCCCATGACAAAATACCTCCCACAAGGCCCCACCTCCAACACTGGGGATTACATTTTAACATGAGATTTGGAGGGGACAAATATCCAAACCATATCACTAAATTTATCCATAAGTTTCCTGTATTCCTTACCCTATTATAAGCATAGAAAAGATTTGTTGGCAACACAAGCTTGAAATCACATATAAGTCACATACTTCCTTCATTTCAGCTATTCTTGTCCTTTTTTCTCCAGGAAATAAGATGTTCCCCCTTTTTCCTTCTGATATGAGAAGATACTTGTTAGCCCTCAAGCTGCTCAGAGGAGGGACTTTCCTGCCAAGAACCAACGTGAAGAGTGTAGCTTCTATAAAGGATTTCACTGGATTTACTAATGAACAAATTTTATTTGGATGAGTAGATATTTAATGTGCTGTTATTACCACTGGAGTTAAAAGCACATTATAAATTCTTATGTTTTTAAAACTAGAGAGAGGATTCTGGGAAGATGGCAGAGTAGAAAGCACCAGGAATCTGACTTCCCACCTAAACAACTGTTGTAGCAGAATCTGTCTGACATAACTAGTTTAAAACTTTGGGGTCTATTGAAAGCTAGCAACTTCTAGGGGAAGAGTTGGACAGTAAGCTGCAGTTAATTTCAGTGAATTTCAGCACAGTAATAGCCAATAGTAGCCAAACCCTACTCCTCAGCCCTGTGTCAGGCAGCTGTGTATGTGTTCCTGGAGCAGTTTGCACACAACTTGCTGGAATCAAGGTTGAAAAAAAAAAAACTGTCCCCCAAATATTAGGGCTCTGATTGCTGATTGTTTCTTTACAAAGGTGCAGAAGAAGAAATGACAGCCATTGTTTTGTTGTTGCACCTTCCCCCCCATTGTGGCAAACTCCACCTCCTCTGGCTGAAGCAACTTCCAGGGAATTGAAACAATTAGAGCCTTTTTCTGCCCTTCATTTTTATCTTTTTCTCCATATTTGGAAGCCAGACATTGAAAGCTATGACATTCAAAAACAACTGTATACACAGAAGATATTAGAAAGTCACTGTGCGTGCCCAGGGACAGGCTTAGAAAAGACCCAAGAAGACTGTAAGCTTACACTTCAGGCTAATCCTCAGCACAGAGACAGCCTATAACAATAAGAAACAAAAAGCTAGTAAACCCTGGGGAAGGAAAATAATCTGATTTTCAGAATTATCAGATTATTAGATTCAAAAGTCTAGTTTTCAACAACAACAACAACAACAACAACAACAAAAACACAAGAGATACAAAGAAACAGGCAAATATGGCCCATTCAAAGGAAAAAATAAACCAACAGAAACTGTCCTTGAAAAGGACCTGATGGAGGATCTATTAGACAAAGACTTTAAAACAACTGTCTTAAAATTACTCAAAGAACTAAAACAAGATATGGAAAATGTCAAGAAAATGATGTATGAACAAAATGGAAATATCAATAAAGAGAAAACCTAAAAAGAAACCAAAAAGAAATTGGTTTCCAGAAATTTTCTGGAACTGAAAAGTACAATAGCTGAAATTTAAAAAAAAAAACTTGCTAGAGAGATTCAGTGGCAGATTTGAGCAAGCACAAGAATCAACAAACTTGGAGAAAGGACAAGGAAAATTATTGAATCTGAAGAATATAAAGAAAAAAATTGAAGAAAACAGAGCCTAAAGGACCTGTAGGACATCGTCAAACAGCCCCACACATGCTTTATGGGGAGTCCTTGAGGAGAAGTAAGAAAGAGAAAGGGGCAAAGAGATTATTCAAAGAAATTATGACCCAAAACTTGCCAAATTTAATGAAAAACATGAATATAAATATCCAAGAAGCTCATGAACTCCAAGTAGGATAAATTCAAAGACACACCAAAAGTATTACCATCAAACTATTAAAAGCCAAAGACAGAAAATTTTGAAAGCCACAAGAGAGAAGTGATCATCATATATAAGGAATCCTCAATAAGATTATCTGCAGATTTCTCATCAGAAACTTCAGAGGCCAGAAGGCAGTAGGCTGATATAAAGTAGGCTGCTAAAAGAAAGAAACTATCAACTAAGAATCCTATATCCAGCAAATCTGCACTTCAAAACCTGGAGGATTCACACTTCTTTGTTTCAAAACTTCCCACAAAGTTACAGCAACCAAAACAGTGTGGTACTGGCACAAAGACAGACATATAGACCAAGGGAATAGAACAGAGAGTCCAGAAATAAACCCTCTTAGCACAAGGGTGCTAAGATTATCCAAGGGGGAAAAGATGATCTTTTTGACAAATGGTGCTGGGAAAATTGCCACATACAAAAGAATAAAGTTGGACCCTTACCTGATACCATTTACATAAAATTAATGCAGACTAGATCCATAACCTAATGTAAGAACTAAAACTATAAAACTCATAGAAGAAAGCATAGGGCAAAAGCTTCACAACATTAGAATGGGCAATAATTTCTTGGATATAACATCACAAGTACAGGCAACAACAACAAAAAAAGAACACAAATTGGATTGTATTACAATTTTAAAATTTTGTGCATCAAAAGATAGTATTAATAGAGTAAAAAAGGCAACCCACAGAATGGGAGAAAATATTTGAAAATCATATCTCTAATAAGGGATTAATATACAGAATATAGAGAAAACTCCTAAAACTCAACAACAACAAAAAAAACATGATTTAAAAATGAGCAAAGGACTTGAATAGACATTTCTCCAAGAAGATATACAAATGGCCAGTAAGTACATGAAATGATGCTCAACATCATGAATAATTAGGGAAATACAGATCAAAACAACAATGAGATACCACCCCACCCTTTTTAGGATGGCTACTATTTAAAAAACAATAATACTTATTAGTGTTGGCAAGGATGTGGAGAAATTGGAACCCTTATGCACTGTTGGTGGAAATGTAAAAGGGCACCACCAGTGTCAAATGGTGGTTCTTTAAAAACTAAAAGTAGAATTACCATATGACCCAGCATTTCCACTGCTGAATATATACACAAAAGAAGTGATAGCAGTATCAAAGAGATATCTGTACACCTGTGTTTATAGCAGCATTATTCACAGTAGTTAAAATGCGGAAGCAGACCAAGTGACTATTGGTGGATGACTGAATAAGCAAAATGTGGTAAACACATACGATGGCATATTATTCAGCCTTAAATAGGAAGGAAATTTTGATATAAGGTATAACATGGATGAATCTTGAGGACATTATGTTAAGTGAAATAAGACAGTAACAAAAAGGCAAATACTGTATTATTCCACTTATATGAGGTACTTAGAGTAGTCAAATGGTGGTTGCCAGGGGCTGGGCAGAGGGGAGAATGGGAGTTATTGCTTAATTAATACAGTTTTGCAAGATGGAAAGACTTCTGGAGATGGGTAGTGGTGATGGTAGTGCAACAATATGATTGTACTTAATGCCACTCTACTGTACACTTAAAAATGATTAAGATAGTAAATTTTATGTTATGTATGTTTTACCACAATTAAAAATTGTGGTAAATAAACAATAAAGTTTGTTTAAATGTTGTCTCTGTACCTAACATGAATAAGCACCCTCCTATTCTCCTTCCCATCACATCTCTCCTAGATCATCTTGGGCCTCTGAACCTAAGCAGGTGCAATAGATTCATTGATTGCCCCCTTTAAGTCCGCTCCTTGTTGGTCTCATAGTTGCCTTTACCTGCCTACTTCTTGGTGATCACTGAGCTAGGAATTCTGCCTACTGCTAGTTGCTGTGCTAAAGATAAATGTAGTATGAGGAAACAAACTCACCAGCACCCTGGCAGGATCCTTCAGCCAGCCCACAGAGCAGTTGTTGTCCATTTGTCTTGGAAACTACACACTCATATTTTTAGAAAGGGACAGTTTCCCTGAGCTAGATCAAAATTCAACAGGGAAGTGGAGGTAGAGAAAACCCCGTTCCTAGTTCCTGAAGACTGTGAACCAGACTTGGAAATGCCAGGCTAACCCAAAGTAACCTGGGAACATTCAGCCTGACCTGGGTCAACTGTGATACAAAGGAATATTTAGAGTCTTGGCAGGAAGAGACCTGATAATTCCATAGCCTTCCTTATGGATCATGGTTCCCCATTAGATACAGAATAAATTCAGACTCTTCAAGCTGGTATTCAAAGCCTCCCAGGTCTGGCCTGCTCACCTATCTTCCCTTATTTCCCAATCCTTCTCCTCTCTATATCATTATAGGGCTACACTGCAAACTCAACTATGGGTCTGATATAGTTTGGACAAATGTCCCCACCCAAATCTCATGTTGAATTGTAATCCCCAGTGTTGGAGGTGGGGCCTGATGGGAGGTGATTGGATCATGGGGGTGGATTTCTCAGGAATGATTTAGCACCAGCCCCTTGGTGCAGTTCTTGTTATAGTGAGTGAGTTCTTGTGAGATCTAGTTGTTTAAAAGTGTGTAGCACCTCTCCCCTTCCTCTCTCTTGCTCCTGCTCTGGCCATGTGATGTGCCTGCTCCCCCTTCACCTTCTGCCATGATTGTGAGTTTCCTGAGGCCTCCCTGGAAGCTGACCAGATGCCAGCATCATGCTTCCTGTGCAGCCTGTGGAACCATGAGCATTAAACCTCTTTTCTTTAGAAATTACCCAGTCTCAGTTATTTCTTTATAGCAATGTGAGAATGGACTAGCACAGGGTCCAAACTCCTGGGTTTGTCCTCAGAATAACTGTACTTTACTCTCTGTGATACTAATGATACATGGAGCTGGATTGGGACAGACAGACATCAAAAGGACTAAAATTAACTCTGAGTCCTATATGCCTTCACTGTTTTTCATACTATCTCAAGCCAACTTTTACCTTGTAAACCAAAAAACAAACAAACAAACAAACTCTAAGGCCCCTCAACCATCTGAATGGACTTTCTCAGCCAGGGCACTTTTAAAATTAAACCTGAGGCATGATGGGAAGTGGGGTTGGACATACCTCATTATACCTTTCCAGCATTAACATCAACACAGACTTTAAATCTGATAAGAAACATTTTACGGCCGGGCACAGTGGCTCATGCCTGTAAGCCCAGCACTTTGGGAGGCTGGGCGGGTAGATCACGAGGTCAGGAGATCGAGACCATCCTGGCTAACACGGTGAAACCCTGTCTCTACTAAAAATACAAAAAATTAGCTGGGTGTGATGGCAGGCGCCTGTAGTCCCAGCTACTCAGGAGGCTGAGGCAGGAGAATGGCATGAACCTGGGAGGCGGAGTTTGCAGCGAGTCGGAGCTTGCAGTGAGCCAAGATCATGCCACTGCACTCCAGCCTGGGTGACAGAGAGAGACTCTGTCTCAAAAAAAAAAAAAGAAACATATTTTACAACCTATTCTCTCTGAAGCCTACTACCTGAAGGCTTCCTCTGCAAATACGAACTTTAGTCTCCACAATCCTTTGTCTTAACCCAGACATTTACTTTCTACAAATCCCAGGTCTTTAAACTCAACCAATTGTCAATCAGAATATTTTTAAACCCACCTATAAGAAGCCCCTGACCCCCACCCCACCACCCACCACCCTACCCCACCACTTTCAGTTGTCTCACCTTTCTGGACCAAACCAATGAATTTCTTAAATGTATTTGATTGAAGTCTCATGTCTCTCTAAAATGTAAATGTCTCCCTAAAATGTTCTAAGCTGCACCCCAACCACCTTGGGCACATGTTCTCAGGATCGCCTGAGGGCTGGGTTATAGGCCACGGTCACTCATATTTGGCTTAGAATAAATCTTTTCAAATATTTTACAGAGTTTGACTCTTTTCATCAACAACCTAGATGTGAGTTCTACCAGGGTGCTGCAGTTTCTATCCTGTGTTTTTCACAGATCACCTTTGATCATCTCATTATTTGAAATAAATACAATATGAAAAAGTTTCAGACTTGGTCAAAGTCCAAAGACATCTTGATTGCTACAAAAGCAAAGGAACTTAGATAATTGAGCTTATACTGGAGTGAATCATTTAACATCTGTTTGTTCTCATTATTTTCCTTTAACATTCTTGTGAGAACTATAAAATGACTTAAACCTGAATAACCAGTTGACAGGTTTCTGTTGGGTGGGGGCAACTAAAAAAAAAACAAACAAAAGATGTTCTTTGATCTCTCCAAGCCACTTTTGATATGTAAAAAATTCAAACCAGTTGTTATACTTTGCTCTGGTGCCAGAGTTATAAAAGACAGGTAAGAATATAACATTGGCACCAGTCTGCCAGGAATGAATCCTGGCTCTACTGTTTACTAGCTATGCAACCTTGGGAAAGTTATCTAACTTCTCTGTGCCTTGGTGTCCCATCTGCTAAAATGAGGATAATAATAGCACTTACCTCATCAGATTGTGTGAGGATTAAATTGATTATCACATATAAACTGCTTAGAACATGCCTAGCATGTAGTTAAGCTCCCAGTAAATATTAGCATTACAATGCAGAGGATTTCTGAAATGGGGACTCGATCTAGATCTAGTCAATGAATTTGTGAGTCTCCTTGTGAAACAGCAGCATAAGGTCTTAAGGTGGTAATACGAATATGAAAAACACCTTCTCTTCTCTTAACAGGTTGATCTCTCTTGAGCCCTTAACTGGGAATCCCTATCTGTGCATAGTTCCTAGCTTCATGATCTCGGACAAGTTAATTATTATCTGAGATTTTTCCAGGTTTTTTTCAAATGTAAAATGGGGATAATAATTCCTACCTCCCACCGTTGTAAAGGAGGTAAAATATGGAGAGTGCCTACTGCTGTCCCTGGCATAGGAGGCTTCTCCTCCTAACTCCTTCTAATCTCCACCTTAATTTTAGCGAGGACAGGTAGCTTAGAATTTTATTTTTAAATCAATTTCCCAAAATGAAACTTCTCTTAATTTATTTATATTTTATTTATTTATTTTTTGAGACAGAGTCCCGCTCTGTCTCCCAGGCTGGAGTGCAGCGGTGCGATCTCGGCTCACTGCAAGCTCCACCTCCTGGGGTCACGCCATTCTCCTGCCTCAGTCTCCCGAGTACCTGGGACTACAGGCGCCCACCACCACGCCTGGCTAATTTTTTGTATTTTTTAGTAGGGACGGGGTTTCACCGTGTTAGCCATGATGGTCTCGATCTCCTGACCTCGTGATCTGCCCGCCTCGGACTCCCAGAGTGCTGGGATTACAGGCGTGAGCCACCGCGCCCGGCCAATTTATTTTTATGTCTATTTTTCAGGAGGGAGGATGGCTGCTGGGTCCCCACCCTGTCCCTACTATCTTACTTTAATTTTACTATTTAAATCAGGCAAAGAAAAAATTTTGTTGAGAGACAGAGTCTTGCTCTATTGCCCAGGCTAGAATGCAATGGCACAATCCTAGCTGGCTGCATCACTGCAGCCTCAAACTTCTGGGCTCAACTTCTCTTCCCACCTGAGTGTCTTGAGTACCTAGAACTACAGGAACACACCGCCATGCCCGGCTAACATTTTTTTTCCTTCCATAGAGATGAAGGTGTCACTATATTGCCAGATCAGGTCTTGAATGCCTGGCTTTCAGTGATCCTCTCAACTTGGCCTGCCAAAGTGCTGGTGAGACAGCCAGGTAGGAGGAGATCCCCGGAAAAACTCCAACCAACCTGCGCCCTGGGGTGGAGGCTCGGGAAGTTCACGCTGTGTGCAGCGGGCAGGAGCCTGCCCCCTTCACTTCCTGTGTGGAACCTAGGATTCCAACGGTGAAGCCGGAAGCATTCTAGCAGGGACTGTGGCCTAGCAAGAGTTCCTGTTTCTTCCTTTTCTTCCTTTTCACCCAATAAAATTCTGTCTTACCATTCAAATTGTCTGCAAGCCTGAATTTTTGTGGCCGTGGGACAAAGAATGCCATCTTTAGCTTCACGAAGGAAAAGTCCTGCAACATTTTTGACCCCCAACATGGGGCTCAAGAAGCGGTGAGTGAAATGACTCAAAACCTCTCACTGTTGCTCCTAAGCCTTTTCATCCTCAGACTTCTGAGAGTGGGGGAAATCATGCCCACACCCCCGCATTGCTCCCCAGCCTTTTCATGGCCTTTTCTTTCCTTTTTCGGGATGGACCAGTGAGCAGCGGCTCCCCTCCACCCTCCCCTCCCCGCCGGGGCTGGGACACAGGTGCCTCGGGCAGCTGGCTGACGTTTTCTGCCACACGCCCTGGGCCAGAAAGGCCAGCTCTGACCCGCAGCAATTAAACTTGTCTCCCTGGTGAAGGAACCACTTGCATAAGAATAAGAGGTTCTTCCCCAGGCATTTTTTAAACTTTTTTTCTTTCCTCTTCTTCACCCCAACAGTAGTAACTTTTAAAGTTCTTTTCCTTTTAGAAGACGCTTTACTAAACCAAGCCCCCCCCCAACCAACTATCACTGTTTGTATTATCTGCAAAGTTTTGGTTCTGAAATGAAGCCTTCATCTTGTTTTACATATTGGTGGCACTGCCTGTAACTGCTTGATAGGGCTTTGTTTAGCAATCCTGCCTTAGGGGATGAGCCCGCGCTGGTTGATATCTGGATGTTTTCCTAGACCTGTCTCTTAAAGAACCCCACCCGGGGACTGGGTTTTCTCCTGCCTGTCTGTGCAGTTGTGTGTGTGTGTGTGTGTGTGTGTGTGTGTGTGTGTGTGTGTGTGTGATGTCTGTAAAAAGAGCTCTAATTAATTTGGCCCAAAGAAAGACAAGTGCTCAGATCTAATATTTTTAAAGGGAAGATAAAAGCTGTGATGTCTTTCAGTTCACGTGACTTTAATCTTTGAGAAATAAAAGCAGCCTTAAAGATGATTGGTAAAAAGCAGATGTCATTAAAATGTAAATAGGTGGGCTGCATAATGCAGGTCAGATGCAAGGTTTGCTAAATATTTTAAGGTTACAAACTGCTTTTTGGATTTTGAGAAATATGACTTGCTGGCTTCACAGCTGGTAAGGCCTGGGGACACATGGAACTAACCACACCCTTAATTAAAAAGGCAAAACTTGGCTGCAGTTAGCACACAATTAGAACAACTTACCAGGTTTTAAATTAACATTAAAAATTCTAGGAGTTACTGTTACAACATGTAATTGAGACTACTGGAAATAGATTTACATGCAAGGTGTGTAAGAATGGTAAAATGTGGTTTTTTAGTAAAAGGTTATAAGGAAGCATGGAAATGTAAATTTTTGCCTAGTGTAAAAGGATTGTTTTGAGTTAGATAGGAAAAGCTGAAGGTTCAAGCAACTGGTGCAAGAATTATGGAAATTAATCTTGCAGAAGAGGTTCTGTCTGTGACCATGTTAACTAAATTCAAAAGGATTATTAAAGGTTTTTGCTGCTTTAAAATTTCTGAGTCATCATTTTGGCAAAATTGTTTATAGTAATCTGGAACGCTATTTCATAATATCAAATGCTTTAAACATATTTAACAGCCTTCCAAAAATCAAACTTAAGTTTCAAAATTGTCTTTCCTGACACCTGGCTTTTAGATAGTCCAGAGGGCCCCTGAAACATCCAGAAAAGAGAGGTAAACGGGATGATTTGACATGTTTAGGTAAATGAAATTGTCAAAATGATGTTCAATCTTCTTCAGGTTATATTTTTGTGAGTAATATTAATACATGTTCCAAAACCATATGGGATTTTCTAAAATTCTAATGTCTAAGTTATGCTACCAATCATAGTTAAGGTTGTTATGTTAACTTATTGTAAGCCACAGAGAAAACCAAACTCCTTTGTCAATTGTGTTTCCAAGTGTAACTACCCTGGATATTTTGCTATTCAGAGACAATTGTTGTCTTGTTTTAATCCTTTTCAAGAGATGATTTATAATAAGCCATAGAACTGTAACAGGTGCTCTCAAATACAGGCTTCTGATAACTTTGGAGATTGTGACATTGGAATAAAGGAAAATGTATAGGACTCATGAAGAGCTGAAATGTTCACAAATAGCAACCAACGCAAGAATTAACTAAATGGACTGAACCCAGAAAACTAAAGCAAATCTTTTTGACTTTTGCTTGGAATATTGCTTATCCTTGTTTTGTTTCTCAGAGTCAAGGAAACTTATTTTGAACTATTTATGGCCTTTAATAATGAAGCAAGGTATAATTCTGTAACCAAAATTTGGAGCATGTTTGTTTTTCTCTTCCTGGTTCCTCTAAAATTTGAAAACTGTCTGTGAGTATTCATAACTTATGGCAATATAGTTGTTTACATCAGTGCGATAACAATCCATTTCTCTCTTGCAACAGGACACAATTGGAAAAACTGGTTGCTTTACCAAGTCTTTGACTGGAACGGTATGCTTTCCTTTAAGAAGTCAATCTTCACTTGCAGCGCCAATAAAATCCCAGTGGGGAAACTGGCGTCATACCCTTGTTTACACAGTCCTTGCACGGGGTTCCTATGGTCAGTAAAGAATGCCACTTTTAACAGATCCAGGAACTCTAAGTTTATCTTGGAACCTTAAGAGGAGAGGATCACCAAACTCACAGGTATTTGAGGATAAACCCATGGCTGAGCTCAGCTTTAAAAGGTCTTATCTGATTCCTTGTGGAACAAACTTCCATCAATCCAATCCAAAAGGCCTATGCAGAAATAATAATTCTTGCTGTACTTTATGCAAATAATCAGGCCAAGTATAAAAATGTGAAGTCTATTTTGCAAACAACTCAGTCCTATCATGATTTGTTTGTTTGTTTGTTTTTAACAAAAATGAGGACTGGCGAGTGAGAAATCGTGTTTCAAAACCTATCATATATTTGTCATTAAATTCTAAACTCACTAGTTGTTTTTAAGTTTTTACCTACGTTTTAAGACTAATCCTACTTGTTCCTGTGAACCAACCAGCAGTCTCCAGCTGCAGCTCAGAAAGAACAAGAGGGATGGGTAATGTGAAAATCTGGATCAATATTCTAGTTCTGAGGAATTATCCTGCAAACCCTGCCAGGTGATGGGAATAAATAGGGTGCCCATCACTTGGACATTTCCTTTGGGAAAATAAGACCAAGGGAGCTAACAAAAGCCAAGCATCATGCACCCAAATCTTAGCAAGCATAACTATAGCTATCAGTCATCTGGGTGTGTCACAAGACATCCTTTGCTCTCCCTTATTGAACTCAGTTCTACAGTTTCACCTTAGCATTCAGCTTACAATAAGGAGTCCATGCAACTCCCCTGAGACACATTTTTGTTCCAAACTCAATTCCAAGCTTTGGGTCAAAGACCTGGGAAAGAAAACTGGATCTAAGGGATCCAGAGGCAGACAACAACAGAGGTTAAAAGGCACAGCACAGGTGAGCGTGGCTGATTCCTGCCAATTAAGCCAAGCCCAAGCTTCCTGTTTCATGGATAAAGGCCATGTTAGTGTCCATGGCATAAACGAGGTCTAGGGAATTCAAGGCTACTGACAATAAGGGAGATAGGGCATATGTGGGTAAGAGTGGATGATTTTCACCCCCTAAACCCCCTGCTTCATGAGTGTAAGTCATTTTAACACCCATGGTGGTGACTGCCAAGGTTGCCAGGACTCGGGGATGGAAGGACAGAAGAGTGAAAGAGGACGCTCTTTCCTCTCTCCCTCACATACCCCAGGTATCTGCTAGGAAGAGAAGGGAAGCTTCCAACTGAACTTTACAATAATTTTACTGGGCATAAACTCTCTTGAGCAGAATCCAGGTGTTGAACAGGAACTGCTGCAGAAAGGAGCACAGGAGCCATGGCCCATCGTGTGGGCAGACAGGGAGGGGGAGGTGAGGCCTGAAAGTGATCCTTTCTTTCTCAGCAGGGAAGCTTATAGCCTGGGGCAAGGTCTGAGTTCTCCCTGGGCTCCCTGGAGATTAATTTGCCACTGTTAGGAGGGCACAGAGGGAGCAAGACCAGCCTCACCAACTGTGTGGGAGTTGAGTTAGGCCTATTGTTACTGGCATTCCCCCACTGTCTTAGTGACAGAGGTGGCCATAATCCCCTCTGGAACATAACCCCATTAGCCCAAGAACCATGCTGCATCCCCTACAGTGGCCACAGCAAGCCCTGCCCAAGGAGAGTCTGAGCTCAGACTTGTCTAACACTGCGCCCACCTCATGGTTTTTTTCTACCCATCCCAACAGCCAATCACAAAAGACATAAACTTTTGGGAGCTTCATGACCCTGTCCATTACCTGAGAAACCCAAATATGTATCCTGGCCAACTTAGGGCAAGCTTATATCCCCATTCTACTATTGTAGCTGGTGCTCTCTTGAAAGCACCACCTCCTGGCTGGAGATCATCCACCTCAGGACATTATAGCAATTAATGACAGAATAACCCTGCTCCAAGGGAGGAGAAAACAACACCTAATTCCACTGCCTGCAACATCATGGCTAACCAAAGGGCCTGGGTCTGTCCACATAAAAACCTCACTGCTAGCATAACCAGCATTCAAGAAAGCCAGCACACTAAGCATATCTACAACCAAGGACTCACACAGAGTCTACTTCACTCCCCTGACACCTCCGTCAGAGCAGGTGCTGGTATGCACAGCTGGGAAACCTGAAGATGGATCACATCACAGGAATCAGGTATTTCTCAGCACCAGCCTGGAGCCTGGTAGCCGCACTGGGTGGCTGGACCCAGAAGAGCAATAATAATCATTCAGTTCAGCTCCCAGAAAGCCACATCCCTAGGGGAAGGGAGAGCATACCACATAAAGGGATCACCCTATAGGACAAAAGAATCTGAACAGCAGCCTTGAGTTCCAGCTTTTTCCACTGAAACAGTCTACCCAAATGAGAAGGAATCAGAAAAGTAATTCTGGTAATATGACAAAACAAGGTTTGTTATATAACATCCCACAAGAGACCACACTAGCTCCCTAGCAATGGATCCAAACCAAGAAAAACATCTCTGAACTGCCAGATGAAGAATTCAGAAGGTTGATTATTAAGGCTACTCAAGGAGATACCAGAGAAATGTGAAAACCAATGTAAAGAAATTTAAAAAACAATACAAGACATGGATGAACAATTTTCCAGAGAAACAGACATCATAAAGAAAAAACAGTCACAACTTCTGGAAATCAAAGACACACTTAGAAAAATATAAAGTGCACTGGAAAGTGTCAACAATAGAACAAGTAGAAGAAAGAATTTCAGAGCTTGAAAACAAGGCTTTTGAATTAACCCAATCTGACAAAGACAAAGAAAAAATAATTTAAAAAATGAATAAAGCGTCCATGAAATTAGGGATTGTGTTAAACAGCCAACCCTAAGAATAATTGGTGTTCCTGTGGAAGAAGAGAAATCTAAAAGTTTGGAAAATTTATTTGAGGGATTCCCTGGCCTTGCTGGAAATCTAGATGTCCAAATACAAGAAGCTCAAAGAACACCCAGGAAATTCATCACAAAAAGATCATTACCTGGGCACAAAGTCATCAAGTTATCTAACATCAAGATGAAGGAAAGAATCTTAAGAGCTATGAGGCAAAAGCATCACATAACCTATAAAGGAAAATCTATCAGATTAATAGCAGGTTTCTCAACAGAATCTCTACAAGCCAGAAGGGATTGGGGTACTATCTTTAGTCTCCTTAAGCAAAATAATTGGCAGCCAAGAATAGTTTATCCAGCAAAACTAAGCTTCATGAATAAATAAGAGATAAAGTATTTTTCAGACAAACAGATGCTGAGAGAATTTGCCACAAGCCAGCACTACAAGAAATGCTAAAAGGAATTCTAAATTTTTTTTCTTTCTTTTTTTTTTTTCAGATGGAGGCTTACTCCATTGCCCAGGCTGGAGTGCAGTGGCACAATCTCAGCTCACTGTAACCTCCACCTTCCGGGTTCAAGCGATTCTCCTGCCTCTGCCTCCCAAGTAGCTGGGATTACAGGCCCGCACTACCATGCCTAGCTAATTTTTGTATTTTAGTAGAGATGGGGTTTCACCATGTTGGCCAGGCTGGTCTCTAACTCCTGACCTCAAATGATCTGCGCCCCCTTTAGCCTCCCCAAGTGCTGGAATTACAGGCTTGAGCCACTGTGCCCAGCTCGGATTCTAAATCTTGAAATAAAACCTCAAAATAGACAAAAATAGAACCTCCTTAAAGCATAAATCTCTCAGGGCCTATAAAACAACAACACAATGAAAAAAAAGGTATTCAGGCACCAACTAGCACAATGAATAAAAAAGTACCTTATATCTCAATACTAAAGTTGAATGTAAATGGCCTAAATATTCCACTTAAAAGATACAGAATGGATAAAAATCAAGTAACCAGATATCTGCTGTCTTCAAGAGACTCACCTAATGCATAAGAAATCATGTAAACTTAATGTAATGGGCTAGAAAAAGATATTCCAGGCAAACGAACACCAAAAGCAAGCAGGAATAGCTATTCTTTTATCAGACAAAACAGACTTTAAAGCAACAACAGTTAAAAAAGACAAAGAGGCGGTACATTATGTAGTGACAAGACGATTAGTCCAACAGGAAAATATCACAATCCTAAATATATACTCACCTAACACTGGAGCTCCCAAATTTATAAAACATGTATTACTAGACCTAAGAAATGAGATAGATGGTAACACAATAATAGTGGAGGACTTCAGTACTCCACTGACTGCACTAGATAGATCATCAAGACAGAAAGTCAACAAAGAAACAATGGACTGAAACTATACCCCAGATAGATATTTACAGAACATTATACCCAACAACTGCAGAATATTCGTTCTCGTCATCAGCCCATGGAACATTCTCCAAGATAGACCATATCATAGGCCACAAAACAGGTCTCAATAAATTTTAAAAAGTCAAAATTATATCAAGTACCCTCTCAAACCACAGTGAAATAAAACTGAAAATTAACTCCAAAAGGAACCCTCAAAACTATACAAATACATGGACATTAAATAATCTACTCCTGAATGATCTTTGGACATTAAATGATCTTTGGAACAACAATGAAATCAAAATGGAAATTAAAAAATTCTTTGAACGATAATAGTGACACAACTTATCAAACCCTCTGGAACACAGCAAAAGTGGTGCTAAGAGGAAAGTTCATCAAACTTTTGACTACATCAAAAAGTCTGAAAGAGCACAAATAGACACTCTAAGGTCACACCTCAAGAAACTAGAAAAACAAGAAAAAACCAAACCCAAACCCAGCAGAAGAAAAGAAATAACAAAGATCAGGGCAGAACTAAATGAAATTGAAACAAACAAAATTCGAAAGACAAATGAAAAAAAAACTTGGTTCTTTGAAATGATAAACAAAATTGATAGACCATTAGTGAGATTAACCAAGAAAGAAGAGAGAAGATTCAGATAAGCTCAATTAGAAATGAAATGAGAGCTATTACAATCAATATCACAGAAATACAAAAGATCATTTAAGTTTACTATGAACACCTTTTATTCACACAAACTAGAAAATCTAGAGAAGATGAATAAATTCCTGGAAATATACAACCCTCCTGATTAAATCAGGAAGAAATGGAAACACTGAACAGACCAATAACAAGCAGTGATATTGGTAGAAGGGCTGAGGCAGGGCTTGTTTCTCTGACATAATATAGAAGAGTCTCGGAACATGTCCTGGGTCCAAGGTCCAAAACCCCTGGTGGCCTATGGAACACCAAGCTCTGTGCCAAAGAGTGGAAGGTTGCCCCGCCGCACTACAATCTAAGCCCAGGGCATAAAACCCCTTGTGGCTTGGATGGAATCCAGGGGTCAGGGCATAAAACCCCTCCTAGCCTCTGGAATATGTCCAGACTCACTGGCTTCTTGCTCCTTGCTCTCCCCAAATCATAAATTGATTGTATCTTGAATTAGAACAACTTGTTCTCCATTATCTCAAGTAGCAGAGCATATGCTAAACCATCACAGCTACACTTGATGCACCGCTACCTTTCTATCCTCAACGTCGTCATGTCCTCACCTGTTTACCCCCATGTCCACACATCCTCACCACCTGCTTCTTTGTTTGATTACCAATAAATAGTATGGGCTCCCAGAGCTCAGGGACTTCGCAGCCTCCATACTAGCATTGGCCCCCTGGGCCCACCCTATGTACTCTTAACTTGTCTTGTCTCATTCCTTTGGCTTCGCCAGACTTCATAGCCCCCACGACCTGGTGTTGGGTCTGATCACCCCAACAAACAGTAATAAAAAAAATTGCCAACAAAAAGAAGTCCAGGACCAGATGGATTCACAGCTAAATTATATCAGACATTCAAAGATGAATTGGTACCAGTTTCACTGAAACTATTCCAATGACAGAGAAAGAGGAAATCCTCCCTAAATCATTCCATGAAGCCAGTATCACTCTAATACTGAAACCGGAAAAGACATAACAACAACAAAAACAATTACAGACTAATATCCCTGATGAACATAGAAACAAAAATCCACAACAAAATACTAGCTAACTGAATCCAACAGCATATCAAAAAGATAATATGCCATGATCAAGTAAGTTTCATACCAGGGATACAGGGGTGGTTCAACTTATGCAAGTCAATAAATGTGATACATCACATCAACAGAATTAAAAACAAAAATTATTTGATCATCTCAATAGATGCAGAAAAAGCATTTGAGAAAATCCAGCATCCCTTTATGATTAAAACCCTTGGTAAAATCGGCAGAGAGGGGCATACCTTAAGGTAATAAAAGCCATCTATGACAAACCCACAGCCAACATTATACTGAGTGGGGAAAAGTTGAAAGCATTTCCCTGAGAACTGGAACAAGACAAGGATGCCCACTTTCATCACTGCTATTCAACATTGTACTAGAAGTCCCAGCCAGAGGAGTCAGACAAGGGAAGGAAAGGCATCCAAATCGGTAAAGAAGTCAAACTGCCACTGTATGCTGATGATATGATCATATACCTAGAAAACGCTGAAGACGGTATCTACCCAGAGGAAAAGAAATCGTATGAAAAAGACACTTGCACATGTGTCTTTATAGCAGCACAATACGCAACTGAAAAAATATGGAACCAGCTCAAATGCCAACAAGTGCGAGTGGATAAAGAAAATGTGAGATTATACACACACACACACACACACACACACACTATGGAATACTACTCAGCCATAAAAAGGAGCAAAATAATAGCATTTGCAGCAACCTGGGTGGAGTTGGAGACCATTATTCTAAGTGAAGTAACTCAGGAATAGAAAACCAAACATTGTATGTTCTCACAAGAGCTAAGCTATGAGGATGCAAAGGCATAAGAATGATATAATGGACTCTGGGGACTTGGGGGGAAGGGTAGGAGGGGGGTAAGGGATAAAAAACTACACATTGGATACCGTGTCTACTGCTTGGGTGATGTGTGTACCAAAATCTCAGAAATCTCCACTAAAGAACTTTTCCATGCAGCTGAACACCACCTGTTCCCCAAAAACTACTGAAATTAAAAATAAATAAATAAAATAAAAGAACAAAAATTAGCTGGGCCTAGTGGTGTGCATCTGTAGTCCTAATTACTTGGAAGGCTGACCTGGGAGAATTGCTTGAGTCTGGGAGGCAGAGGTTGCAGTGAACCGAGATCATGCCACTGCACTCTGCCTGAGTGACAGAGATCCTGTCTCAATAAAATTAAAAAAAAAATTTTTTAAGTTATAATTGTAAATTCTTTCTCTGCCCTTTTAAGATGTATGTAAATCGTCTTAAAAGCTTTAAAAATGTCTCCTGCCACCTTTACAACACAGGAATGTTTTTCTTAAGGACTTGGGAGTGAACCCTTTGAAGTGTAATCATCAAGAAAGACAGCCCCTCCTCTCTCCATTTCTGTGGGAGGGCAGAAGCCTAACTCTAAGGTGCCTGGCTCTAAGTTGCAAAACTACCTCCTGTCATAAAGATATGAGAAGTTTTATTTTTCCTTCGGATAAAGGCAATTAACACAGACGGCCAGCCCAATTATGCAGTGAATTTAGGATGAACTATGTGTGACAATGGTGCTGTCAAGTCCTCTACCTGAAAACACGTATGTAATGGACTGTATCTGCCTAGATATAGAAAAGGGCAAGATTTCTTTCTGACTTTGCAATCTGCAATCTCTTTAGCAGATTGCCTGTGATGCACGTCATATTCTGGTTTAATACCTATTCAATAATAAATTGTCTTTCCCCTCTGTGTTTGTGGGGAGGTCTCCTGGTTTGGCAGGAGGTTTTATTTTTAATTACATTCCCCCAACATCATCAGAACCTGGGAAGACAGGGCATGACTGTGTCACACATCCCTCAGGGGTAGGGTAGCAGTCCAAAGATCAAGCCTGAATGTCCCTAAGACATACTGATCTTCAGTAGTCCAGGGAGACTCTGAGGGTGGAAAACAGGCCAGGGACACTCTCCTTTTAGTGAGGTGGGAGTGTGAGTGGAGAGTCCAAATACCAGTTTTGAGGTCCCCTGAAGGAGGGTTATGGAAAAGCACGGTTGTGACTGGGCCTTGAGGGACTGTGGGCTAACCTGCTATGCTTCTCACACTTTACTCATGGGTCATAGGTTATTCTTATTCAACTGCAAATTTTGTTCAATTAGCCCAGACCAGGGCCTGAGAGCCTATTTCTAACAAGCTCCTAGGTGGTTCCAGTGCAACGTCTTGGAATCACACTTTGAGTAGCAAGGGATTAGAGGAAGAGAGGGGTGATAATAAAGACAGCTGTGATAATATTGTGATGCACATCACATTCTGATTCTGATTCTGGATTATACAGGATTCTGCTATCTTCTCACAATACCCAGCCAAATTTTGATGAATTCTCAAAGTTAGACTTCTGGCTAAGTAGGACCCAATAAGGAGTGGGCTACTGTACCATTCCCCAGGATGCAGATTACCCAAAACTCACTGGAAATCTACCAAGAAGGAGACAATTCTGTCTCCCAAAGCCTTTCACAGGCCAAGCACTCTATGTGTTTGGAGGGAACACTTGGTTAAGCCACTTGCAGAAATGAGCTGAGGTTAAAATAAAGTACTTCCAAGGAGGGTAGTTTTCATTAACACCTGGAGGACTGTTTTACTGAACAGTGTACAAACATGCCCCCAGAGCTAGATTGACAAGAGGTTGACATCTGCCACCAGCCCCCACAAAGCCTTACCTTTGATATTGAACAAAAATATGGCTTTGAAGGGGTGTGAAATTATCATTAGTCTGATGCATTTACCTGTCAAGGTCTGATCCTGCCAGAGAATTCTTAACACCTACATGGTCCATTCCCACGCATGAGAGTTCACCTGGGCCTCTTCCCACCTGCCTTTCTTCTGAGCTTCAGCTTGGAACTCTTGCCTGACCAAGACTTAAACTAGGCACTCAGCTGGGGCTTACTAGTCCTCCATGGTAGAAATATCCGTGACCAGGGTCTTCTTCCCCTACCCAGACCTCTGAAAAATTAATAGATGTGAAGTCCTTAGAACGGAGCTTGGCATATAGCAAGTAATATTTCCCTTTTGCTAAGACATAGTAAATAGAGTTTGAGAGAACTTTAACAGTGACAAGCAAAGGATGGGTTTGTGCTGTTGACTCTGAAAGAATGTGAAGGACAAAAACCCTCCTCTGATGATTACCCGGAACTTGAGAGGCTCCTCTAGGACAGGGCTGGTGGAAGCAGCGGAGAGAAAAGGACTACGGAGAAGATAGGAAAAAGGCCGGGCACGATGGCTCACGCCTGTAATCCCAGCACTTCGGGAGGCTGAGGCGGGTGAATCACCTGAGGTCAGGAGTTTGAGACCGGCCTGGCCAACATGGTGAAACCCCGTCTCTACTAAAAAATACAAAAATTAGCCAGGCATGGTGGCTCAGGCCTATAGTCCCAGCTACTGGGGAGGCCGAGGCACGAGGATTGCTTGAACCCGGGAGGCGAAGGTTGCAGTGAGCTGAGATCACGCCACTGCACTCCAGCCTGGGCAACAGAGTGAGACTTGGTCTCAAAAAAAAAAAAAAAAGAAGATAGGAAAGATGATGCCCAGATGTTCATGAATTGGACACTGGAAGGATTGGAGACTGAATTTAAAAGTAGTACTTTGTACCGCTGAATATTGAGGTTTTTCTTCCGATAAAGGATTGGGCCTGCCCAGCCTCCATACCAGGTGGATCCCTTCGTGGTAGTCACCTATTGTTACAGAGTTTGGGATGAATTCCACAACATCATGTGGCATAGATTAAGGAATATGCATTTTTTTCCTTTGATTTTTATTTTAGGTTCAGGTGGTACATGCGCAAGTTTGTCACACAGGTAAACTGCGTGTCGCTGAGGTTTGGTGTACGAAGTATCCTGTCACCCAGGTAGTGAGCATGATTCCCAATAGGTAGGTTTTCAACCCACACTCCTCACCCACATCCGCCTTCAAGTAGTCTCCAGTGTCAGTTGTTCCCATCTTTGTGTCCGTGCGTGTTTGATGTTTAGCTCTTTAGCTAATAAGTGATAACGTGGTATTTTGTTTTCTGTTCTTGCAGTAGTTCGCTTGGAATAAGGGGGAATAGGCCGGGTGTGGTGGCTCACGCCTGTAATCTCAGCACTTTAGGAAACCGAGGCGGATGGATCACCTGAGGTCAGGAGTTCAAGACCAGCCAGGCCAATGTGATGAAACCCCATCTCTGCTAAAAATACAAAAAATTAGCCAGACGTGGTACCAGGCGCCTGTAATCCCAGCTACTGGGGAGGCTGAGGCAGGAGAACCACTTGAACCCAGGAGGCAGAGGTTGCAGTGAGCTGAGATTGCACCGCTGCACTCCAGCCTGGGCAACAAGAGCGAAACTTCATCTCCCCCATGCCAAAAAAAAAAAAAAAAAAAGAGGAATAATGGGGAATAGGCTTTAGTGGGGAAAAGAAAAACTCCCCAGGCCAGGACCAGTGAGGCAGTGGTCGCCCAAGCTTACCATCAGTGAAGCAGGTGAAGGCTGCTAGGCTGTATGGTTCTGTTCCAGAAGAGAAAGTCTGACCCCTTCCTCTGCCACAGTGGGTTTTTATTCCTGTGGGCAGGTATGGGAAAGTGGCCTTGTTCATAAGGGAATATGCAGATTGCATGGTGCCAGGCAGTCTGGATATAGGGAGCTGACTCTTTACAGGAGTTGATTAGGAATCAACTAGGGACCTTGGGGCCTGTGAGTTGTACAGTTTCCCATGGGGAAATAAAGAGGACCAAGAGGAAGCTGCTATCCCCAGGGGAAGCTGAGTGTGTGTACTGTCTCTGCTGAGAGAATGAAGAAGCCCCTGTGGTCCCAGCTGACCCCAGGTGAGCACCTGGAGGCATTCTTGTACAATCTTTCTTCTTATGTAACAGAAAATGCACCTATGACTGGTTATCCCTTTTATTTCTCCCTGGGTAAAAAACTGCCAGAACTTTCTAGAATTCTTTTCCCATCACTGATTTTTAAAAAGATCATATTATAAGAGGGACCATTACTCACATCAGAAATGGCAGATGAGAAAGAAAAGAAAAGAAGCCTGCACTGTAGTAGCATGTATCAGGACTTCATTCTTTCTTTAAGAGACAGGATCTAGCTCTGTCACAGGCTGGAGTACAGTGGCACAATCATAGCTCACTGAAGCCTTGAACTCTTGGACTCGAGGAATCCTCCTATCTCACCTTATAACCTGGGACTATAGGTGCATGCCACCATGCCCATCTAATTTTTAATTTTTTTGTAGAGATAGGGTCTTGCTGTGATGCCCAGGCTAGTCTTGAACTCCTGGCCCCAAGCAATCCTCCTGCCTCAATCTCCCAAAATACTGGTATTACAGGTATAAGCCACCACACCCAGCCTATTTCTTTCCTTCTTATAGCTGAATAATATTTTCTATGTTATGTATATAACATATTTTGTGTATCATTGTCTGATGACATTTGGATCGGTTCCACCTTTTGACTATTGTGAACAATGCTTCTATGAACACTGGTTTACAAGTATTTGTTTGAGTACCTATCTTCGATTTTGGGGGTTATATACCTAGGAAGAGAGTTGCTAGGTCATATGATAATTCTGTTTAACTTTTTGAAGAACTGTGATTTGCATCTGTCTCCTCTGGTTTGATTCAAAATGGAGGAAACAGTGCTGCTTAAGACAGCTTGCAGTACAATTGAAGCAAACACTACTCATTAATATTCTGAAACATTTTTCATTGACACTAATAAGAAATAGTATTTATTTATGAAAGAACTGGAAATGCTTACAACTATTGTAAAGTTAACTGACTAGCAATCTTCTCTGAGGTTTGATGAGTATAGGAGGCTTCTGGGTAATCATTTCAGAGTCTCAGGATATGTGGTGAGTGCAGTGGTTAGGAGTCATGCGGGGACCAGGTTAGTGGTGAGGGACGGGGCTTATTTTTACCCTTTCCATAGTCTAATATCTAAGCCCCCCATTCCCCATTCCACCACTGCACCCCTATCTCTAACCAAATATCTTCTCCCCACCACTCCAGGCTGACAAAGTCTGCCTCTCCCCTCAGACAGTCCCTTCTTCACTCTCCATCCCCCCTTTCTCCCCTCAGAAAGAGATGCTGAGTAAACCTGGCTTTCTCGTTGATACAGCTTCTCCCCATGGAACACATCATTAAAGAATAACTGTGACCTCTCGTGTTGTTTATTTAGCCCTGATTTCACAACGTGCAGGAAATCAGACAGCCTTGATATTTCACAATATGCTGGCTTTGTCACAGTGAGTTTAAACCCAACCCAAGCTTCATTTGCTTCTAGAAAGTACCATCAAAGTACCTCAATTGAGAACAGATTAGAATATATTTCATGTCAGAGTATACATTGGATATATTGGAAAGTATATTTTTGGCCACCGGACGGGCAACTCCTTCCTGGCTCTCCATTCTAGTTCAACATCAGGTTCAGGCAGAGGCATTGTCTCTCAAACACACTAATTCCAACCTCTGCCCCTCCTGGATGCCCAGGTCACCATGAGTATTCCAATGCCATAGCTTTTTTTTTTTTCTTGCAATTTTCAGTGCTTTCCTTTTACTCTCAATAAGCATGAGGCCAGAAGTCCCAAGCAGTGGCTAAGGGGTTAAGAGCCTGGCTAGAGCATCTGACTGACTTGGATTTAGTAATACTTTTGCTTCCTACTGGCCAGTAACATTGGACTACTTAGTCAATCTCTGTGTGCCTCAGTTTCCTTATCCTTAAAATAGAATGTCTACATCATAGGGCATTGTGAGGAGTAAATGAAGTAAGGCAAGCCCACTGTCTAGCATAGTGCTTGGCATATGTACAAGTAGCAGATAATATTGCTGACATATTCACCCTTTTTGCCCACTATATTTTTCTCCTCTTTGATCTCCTGACTCCTCACCCTCCAACCACACATTCTATTAGTGAGACAGCACTACACTTGTGTTTTCAGGAAAGGGAAGAGAAAAAGGCGAATAGGATATCTCCTCCTAGTTCCATGTTTCAAAAAGTCTGCATTCTTAGGGGAACAAAAAGGAAAATAAGAATTTGAAGAGGGAAATTCTCATTTTCCCATAACCCAAAACAAAATAAAAACCAAACCAAAACAAAACAAACTGGAAAAGATTCCCCTAGTTGGGGGTGCAAAGATGATAATGGGGAAGCCATGAGGGCTTCTTGATCGGAGGAGGCAGCAGACAGGGGCATGGGTAACTTCACAGAGATTCCCTGTGGCCTGGCACAGGTGCATGTGATGTAATATAAATGGTTTATGAGCTCTCCTCTGGGATCTGTAAGCCTATCTGCATAAAATAGTTCCGTAATGTAAGAACTGTGGAATGACGGGTAGGGGAGGAGGGAGGAGAGAGTAATTTTTTTCTTGTGGATCCTGTATTGCTCAGGATTTAGGATGCTCCAGAAACATTTAGGAATAACATACGTCAAATCACTAGGGTGTGATGGTACATTTTATAGATCACCTTCAATAAGAAGAAAGCCAAGACTTTTAGAAGTATCTTGGAGCCTGACCTATCCCAAAGTAGGCAAGGCCTAGGGCCATTTCCATTCATTTTTAGGCACCTGGAACATTAAAATGATTAATAAGTGATAAAAATACTGTTTCTGTTATTTATCATGGCATAATAAACCACCCCAAAACTTAGTAGCTTGATATACAGCCATTCATTTGCTCACAATTCTGCAATTTGGACAGGACTCAGCAGGGACAGCTCATTATCTCTGTTCTGTGGAGCATGAGGTTGTATTCTTCTGGAAACTTGGTTGGAGTTGTGACATCCATGTGGCCTCTCATTCTCCAGTGTCCCTCCCCACACGGTCTCTTATCATTCAGTAGACTAATCTGAGCTTCTGACATGGCAGTTAGGTCCCAAGAAGGCAAACGAAGAAGCTGCCAGATCTAAACCTGGCACTGGCACATATGGGTTCTGTCATATTCTACCGGTCAAAGCAGGTCACAAGGCCAGCCCAGATTAAAGGGAGGAAACAGACTCCACCTTTGACGTGAGGAGCAGCATGAGCCTACAAAAACAGGAAGAATTGTTGGTAGTCCTATTTGGAGATTATCTACCATACAGGGTTATAGACATTGTGGTGTATTTTTTGTTTTATTTTATTGAGATAGGGTCTCACTCTGTCGGCCAGGCTGGAGTGCAGTGACACACTCACTGCTCACTGCAGCCTTGACCTTCTGGGCTCAAGTGATCATCCCACCTCAGCTTCTCGAGTAGCTGGGACCATAAGCAGGTGCAACCATGCCCTGCTAATTTTTTAATTTTTCTGTAGAGACGAAATCTTGCTACATTGCCCAGGCTGATCTCAAACTCCTGGGATCAAGTGATTCTCCTGCCTTGGCTTCCCAGAATGCTGGGATTACAGGCATGAGCCACCTTGCCCTGCCTGTTGTGTATTTTAAATGTTTGTATTTAACACATGAACACTTTGAACATAAAAGTATACAATGACTACATCATTAAACTCGTTAGAGTATAGTATCAACATTCTAAATTTAAGGTAGAGCCCAAAGAGCCCTCTTGCTTCCCCATGATAGCCCTTAGAGTCTGTGAAGAAAGCTCTTTTCCTAAGTCCCGAATGATTGCGTAATTTGAACAGGCACTAGCAATCATTCGTTAAGTGTACTTGTTCTTCTCAGATAAAGTCTTCTGATTTTAGGTATAGAGAGGTCACCGCATCTCCTGGCCACAGCATCAGCCTCCTCATTTTCTGACCTCGTCTGTTTGTGTTGCTATAAAAATACCTGAGATTGGGTAGTGAAAAGAGGTTTATTTGGCTCATGGTTCTGCAGGCTGGACAAGACGCAGGGCACAGGCATCTGCATTGGGTGAGGGCCTCAGGCTGCTTCCACTCCTGGGAAGGCAGAAAGGGAGCACACATGTGAGGCACATAGGCAGAGAGGAAGCTAGAGAGAGAAGGAGGAGGTGCCAGCTCTTTTCAACAACCCACTCTCGGACAACTCACTCATGCCTGAGGGAGGGCATTAATCTATTCATGAACCATCTCTCCTCAGGACCCAAATACCTCCCATTAGGCCCCACCTCCAACACTGGGGATCAGATTTCAACATGAGATTTGGAGGGAACACAAATCCAAACCATAGCAGAGAAGTCACCAGGAAGATTCCTGATTGTCTCCCTGCCCTGGCATCAGCCTCCTCATCTAAACTCTGGGAGCAGTAACCCCTTCCCAAGCTGTCTGCCCCTCCAGAGTGTGTTCAGGGTTATTAGTGCTTGGCAAGCAGGGGCTACTCCCTGGATGAGAGGGCAAAGTCTCTCATAGGGTGAGATGATTCTGTGGCAATAATAACAATGCCAATTAGCGGTGCAGACATGTCCTATAGATCAGAAATGAGGAGGAAGTCCCAAAGGGCATTGAGAAACTTAAATCTGGATTTTGGGGCTTTGTGTCAAACGCTTCTGAAGATTGCTGTGGGTAGAGAAGATGGAACTGAACAGAAAGACAGCCAGGCCAGCTGCTAAAAAGTTGTGCCAGCCTCTGTGATAAGACAGAGATGACTGTGGGATCACAGACTGCTATTTTGGGAACATACATTATTTTCTTCAAAGCTGTTTATATTTTCTGTAATTAGGTCCTTTTTGTTCTGTCTTATGTTAACACATTTAAAAAATGCTAGTCTGGTCAGCTGTGTTAAGAAGAACCGAGAAAGAGGTTTTCATTCGGCTTGTCCAGAGTTTTAAAGGGGAAGTGGCTTACTAACCGCCTGACATAGTGGAAACAGAGTGAGATCCTCAGAGAGAAGGTAAACTGAGGACAACTTGAGCTGAAAACCCTTGTTTAGAAACTCTCCCACACTGAGAGACGTTTATCAAATTTGTCTCCATCTCTCCATCCCCACAGTCTGTTACTGTCCTGGTGGCCCAGACAAGAGACAAGAAGGGACCTCAATGAACAATGAAAAGGAAGAGTACCCTGGGATTAGTGGTCCAGGGGTGGGAGGGGTGGGTACCTATGGAGTTTGCCCTCCAGAATGGAGCCCGCAAACAGAAAATCTGATTGTAGCAGTCAGAGAGTAGGGGGTGGAAGTTCAATGTGAGCATGAACTTCTGAGTGCTAAAGTACCTAGGCAGGCAAGTTACCAAATATTTTTTCCTAGTTAGGGAAGGAGAGGACATATAGATGACAGGAGGACTTCAACCAATGCCTAGGTAGGGGACACTTGAGGGTTAGTGGGCTAGCATTGCTCCTTAAGCAAACTGGGGAACAGAGCAGAGTTAATGTAGCTAACTGGAACTTAACAGCAGAGAAGAGGCAGGATTGGGGAAGAGAAAGGCTGCCGATTGTGGACACCTGAGGACTGGAGACCACCCACCCATCAGACTGGGGACAGCTGAATCATTCAGGACCCCACCAGGTTCTATTTGAACACAGGACTGGTCCTCTGGGGCTGCTGCTTGAAGAGCTTTGGTAGCTACAAAATGTCCCAGCCTCAGTCCTGCCCTCACCATCTGCTCCAGTTATCTACTGAGTAACCTACCACACCAACACTCAGTGGCTTAAACAATAATCCTTTCTTTTGCATTTTGAGCAGGGCTCAGCAGGGACCACTCACCTCTGCTCTATAATGTGTAGGGCCTGTGACCCAAAAGGCTAGGGACAGCTAGGGACTGGTGGGACATTTCTCTTCCCACAGACTCAGGGCTTCTCCCCACAGTCTTTCCCATGTTCTCTGCAGCAGTCTCCGGGTAGCTGAACTTAGGGGTGACTTGAGGCTCCAAGAGCAAGAATTTCCAGAGGCCCCGGCAGAAGTTGCAAGGCCTTTATGATCTAGCTTCAGAAATTCCAGGATATGGTCATTTCCACTGTATTCTATTGGTTTAACAAATTGCTAAAACCTGCCCAAATTCAAAGCGAGAAAGTGTAGACCCTACCTCTCAACAAAAGGAGTAACAAATAATTTGCCACCATTTTTAAACCATCATGCTATCTCACCAAGTCCTCAACAAAGCCTCCTAACTGATTTGCTGTCCTCAGATTCTCATTAGTGACAGATTGGGACGCAGCAATGCACAGAGTAGAAAAACTGAGGGTTTTGGAGGCCAACAGCCAGCCCTACATCCTGGTTCAGGCAGGATCCACCACTCAGCAACCGGTTGAGCTTGTTAGGTTACTTAACTCAGAGCTCCAGTGTTCTTGAGTGTAAAATGAGGATAATACACTACAGTTGCCAAGAAAATGTACTTCTTGGATCTTGGAGTGTAGACAGTATAACTGACCAATGGCTCCGCCTCAACTGCTGAGCTCTGCTGAAATCCATCCCCTGATATTTATCCGTAGGTTGCTGCAAAGACCAGCTTCCGAAGGCTGCTCCCAGCTCATGACTGAGCACAGCAGGGATACTAAGGCAGGCCTCTTTCTGGGAGATGCCAGACTTCTGGGACAAGCCCATTTGGCTAAAGGATTCCCCACCCCAATGGCCTTGCTGAACTTTTTATACATGAACTGTATATAGTATCAAATGCTTCCTTCACCCAACCTTCCTTCCTTGCTTGCCTCTTTCCTTCACAAGGATCACACCTGCATCCCAGGTTCAGCTCCCTGTTTTCCCTCGAAACTCTCTTGCATAGTACCCCCATCTGGGACTGTTTCCGGAGGACTGGGACAAACACAACCTCCTACTCATAGGACTGCCAAGGGTATTAAATGAGTAGAACTGTGCAAAGAACCTAGTAAAGGGCTGGCATAGAAGAAACACTCATTTAACGAACACTTCTTGAGTCCTGGCTGTGTGCAGGTCTTGGTCCTGCGTGTCTGGGACACCACAGTGAGCAAAGCAGGCAAGAACACCAGCGATGCCTGCTTTAAGCTCCTTCCCAACTTCCACATCTTTAACAGGATACCAACAGCCCTTCAAAGTCTGACCCCCTTGGGGCCTCAACACCTCCGACTCCACCCCCTGAACACCTGAGCCTACAGTCAGAAGGAACTTCCTTCTTGCTTCCTACATGTTTGCTCTTTCACCCCCAATGCCTTTGCTCACCGTTTCCTTCTCCGTGAAATGCCTCCTCCTCCCGTTTTTGCACATCTTCCTTTCTTGCACATGCCCCTTACGTGACAAACTTATGCATCCCCCAGGCCCCAGTTCAATGTGGGGCCCTAGGTCATCCAGGCAGAACATGCTTGCTGGCATGATCTCAGCAGGCACCTGGTAGAAGCACTTGTTACATTGTGTTATAATTGCGGTAACAGTGTCCCCGCTAACTTGCGAGCGCCTCTAGAGCAAGGGAATGTCCCAGCCACCTTGAATCCCCCGCGCGTGGCCCATGGAAGGCCCTCAGACCTATCTGCGGAATGAGTAAATGAGTGTGTGAACCAGGTTCGGCGATTTCGGTGGGGTGAGCGCTGGGCCTGCGGTGCAGGGCGCTGGGAGCGGCCAGGCCGGGCCTGGCTCAGGCGCCGCAGCTACTCAGGGCCACAGGGGACCGGCGGGGGAGGGCGCGGGCCGAATCACTGCCGCCGCCGCAGGGCACATGACTGCGGCCTCCGCCCCCGCCCGCCTCCCGCCTCCCCGCGCAGTCGCCGGCGGTCGCCTCCCGGGGTTGCGGCGAGCCCGGCCCGCGAACGTCACGTCCCTGCGCGCTCCTGCACTCTCCCGAGCTGCGCTAGGCGGGCGCCGTGGCTGCCCGGCGAAGGAAATCGAAACCGAGGCCGGGCCCGTCCCTCCGCGGCCCCATCCGCCCAGTGCACCCGGGGCCGCGCTCGCCAGGCCGCGGAGCCCAGAGCTGCGCGCACGAACCGGGCGCCGGGAGGGCGCGGCGCCGAAGGGTCCCGGGTCTTCCGACGCCTCTGCGGCGGCTCCTCCCTCCTTGCAGTTGGATCCCGGGCGGGTGTGGCCCGGCCCGGCCCGTGAGCGGCGCACAGAATGGGCCGATGCTGCTTCTACACGGCGGGGACGTTGTCCCTGCTCCTACTGGTGACCAGCGTCACGCTGCTGGTGGCCCGGGTCTTCCAGAAGGCTGTAGACCAGAGTATCGAGAAGGTGAGGCGGGGCGGGCTGTGTGTGTGTTGTGGAGTCTTCCAGCCCACCCTCGCATCCCTGCTGCTGCATCTTGTATGGGGAACACCTGCACTCGGGCAGACCCTCTGCACTAGAGCTCTTCTTGCGTCCCTGTCTTCCAGGGCTTGGTAGGCGAGGGTTAAAGAAGGATGGGGAAGGATGGAGCCGACTGTATTCCCTTTACAGTAATAAGTAAGGCTATGGATCCTGACTTTTAAAAAGGCCTTCGGTTGTGTTCTATCGTTTGCATCTCTCCCCACTCCTTCCGTCTACACCCCAATCTCAGGTGGGCCCAAACTTGTCTCCCTCCCACTTCATGAAGAAACAGAACTGAATGAAAGACACCGCAGAAGAGGCAGGTTATGTTGTCTGCTTGCTGTGGCCTTTGAAGTGGTGTGCGCCCGGGGATGAGACGCGGGTGTGCGGTCTATTGTGTTCTTGCCCTCTTGGGCTGGACAGGGGCATTTGGTAGCTGGGCCAGTCCTTAGGCTGGGTGACATTTCATCCATCAGTCTTTGCTGAACGCTGACTTAGTGGCTTTGTATCTTGTACCAACAGTCTGTGTTGCTTTGTCTCACCATGAATTCTTGTTTTTCTCAAACGGCCATAATTTTCAGGCACAGATGCATTTAGATTCCCTACAAGAATCTGA
The DNA here is from genome assembly GCF_009828535.3 of Hylobates moloch. Lineage (NCBI taxonomy): Eukaryota > Metazoa > Chordata > Mammalia > Primates > Hylobatidae > Hylobates > Hylobates moloch. The sequence goes on from NW_026652277.1 coordinate 56,398,393, forward strand.
ACTTGTCTCTTCATCTAGATGATTGGGCTGGAGAGCCAGTCCTTTAAGAAGACTTCATCTTTTGATTTCACTGGTCATTTCATCTGCCCTTTCCCCCACATCCACCAAGCTGTGTCAAAAGAGGAACAAGAGAGAGTTACTGGGATCATTTTTTCCTTAAAAAAGAAAAAAATCACTGGAGCAGCAGCCTTTCTTTTTAGCATCCATAACTGCACGCTTCATTTCTCCCACTGGTCTGCACTTGCTGTGGCCAGATAAAAAAGCCCAGGCCTAGTCTACTTTGAATCACTGCACTCTCCAGTTAGTAAAGCTGTTTTATTCCAGGTGGCAATGGATATATTCCTTTAACTGAGTTTCCAAAAGTAATTAAGTGAGTACCTGAAATCTGGCAGTTAAAGGCAGTTTTTCAAAAAGCACCATGGCAAAGCATAATGTAATTTTTAAAGTTCACATTGCCAAGGGAAGACAAGGCCCACTGTCTGAGCGTCTCGAGGGTCAGTTTCCTCTGAGCAATCATGTTCAAGGAAAAAAGAAACTGAATCCTTTCTCCACTGCTGTCCATGTCCAAATCCATGGTGAGTTGCGTTTGAGGACGTAAACTCTCTCTTTGCGTGACTAGAGTAAAGCAATCCAATTATAGTCAATATGTGAGTTTTCTTATATGGCTTTGAAAGGCTGTTTCAAGGAGCCCTATAGGATGAGTGATCTTCCCGGTGGTTCCCATATAGCCAGCCCTTAGATTCTCTGTGTGTCTCCATTTCTGTGGGTGAGGAGGTGGCTGTAGGGCAACTTGGCTGGGGCCTGCGTTTGTGTTGGTATTTCCAAGTGGTTTTCTCCATGAGGAATGGACTCTGTTCTGATAGGTAATAGTACAGGGAAGTGGACTTTCAGAGCTGCTCAATCCCAGCTAAGGAGGACTGCATGGTGTATTGTATGAAACTAAAGGACAGGGCTAGTTTCAGTGGGCAGATGTGGAAATACCGTTGTCATTAGAGGTAAGTCACACATGCTATTTTGCTTTTTCCTGGATTACCTGTAGGGTGGTAGGTAGCATGGGACAGTGGGAAAGAGTGAGGATCTTACACTCCTGGACATGAAACCTAGCTTCCACCGTGTCCCAGCCGGGTGACCATGGGCTGTTTAATCTTACTTGATTCATGTTTTCCCCGTGTGTAAATAGGGATAATAAGGACTAACAATCACATCTGCTTTGTCAAATAATTCTTACAACCTTAAGGTGTCATCTGTCTGGGATATAGTTAGTGCTTAATAAGTGATAGCAACTGTATTTTTATTAGAAGCCACACAAAGAAAATACATGAGATTTGGAGTCAGATGCCATATGTTCAAATCCTATCCTTTCCAGTATAAGCTTTATGACTTACGTCAAGTTACTTAACTTACCTGGTCCTCAATTTCATTGCTTGTAAAACTGGGGATATGAGCTGTTAGCTAACTTGGGCACAGTGATGCATTTAACATGAAACTTGCAAAGTTAAGCTTTGGGTCCCTCACTTGCACAGGCCGTTGCAAAGCCCTGTACCTCATTCTGTATCCCAAATTTTCTTTTTTCTTAAGAAGGACCCTTCAAATTGTATAAGCTTCAGGACCCACAAAACCTGGATTTGTCTCTGCATGTGTATCATTGTAGCACCAAGTATAAAGCACTTAGCATAGTATCAGGCACAGAATAGGTAATCAATATATGGCAGTCATGTTTATTGCCACTAGTATTACTATGGGAGAATTCATTCATAACTTGATTGTAATGTAGTTATAATATAATCTACTCTGATATTTCCAGTTCTTTGTTTTTTCATTTGAAGATTGTCTATGCCCTGACTTGTCTACATCAAAAAGGGGAGAGGGAAAAGGTATGAAATTCAAATGAGTAGGTGTGGGAAGCTTAGTAAGATAATTCCTATCCAAAAAGTTGTCTCAAATGATAATTGTCCTTGAACCCTGCAGTGACCAGAGGTAACTGAAGAGAGACTTTTAATTTTGGCCAGTGAATATAGCAGAAGGAACCAAGACAATTTTGTTTCATTTTTGGCCTCAGTGGTGACTGCCTCGTATTGGGCAAGGTGTGTAATTGTTTCTGCTTCAATTTTCTCATTTGCAAGAGAGGCATAATAGTACTTCTCTTCTCTTTTTCCCACACCCTCTTCCTAGGGGATATTATGAGCATTAATAAGGCATTTCCTTACAAGCGTTTGGGCCTTCATGAAGAGAGAGCTTTGCAGAGACCCAGCAGTTCCTTTTCCTCCCTTAGGCCTGGAAAGGCAGGAGTTTATGTTACATTTCATCTAGTATCCCAGTGAACTGCCTTGACACCTAGCACAGTGCCTGAGATACATATTAAATGCCTCTTGACTCGCCTGTGATCGTTTTAATACAAAGAAGAGTGTCCTGAGAATCAGCAGAACTGAGTCAAACATTTTTTTCTATCCCTAAGGATTTCTTGGACTAAGCTGAACAAGCAGAGTGTCAAGTTATTTAATTCCTCAAAACCTAAGGATCCTCATTTTGGAAATAGGAATAATAAGGATAAGAATACTTAACTCATAGAATTGTCACAAGAATGAAATAATATGATTTCTGTAAAGCACCCAGCACAATGTTTTGCCCAATGCCTGAACGTTAACATTTGTTATGTCTTTAGCTATATTTGTCATCTGTGAATTGAAACTTATTATACAAGCTATGGTTCCTCTTAGCTCCAAACTTCTGAGATCCCATGACCTTTAAGAGCAGCTGTGCAGTTCAGAATATTAAGTTTGCACTCCTAATCTCTGCAGACGTGCTGGCAGTTTGACTGTCTCCCAGTAATAGGGATGCAGAACTGGCCACAGTCAGGGCTGGCCAACAAGAGATGGGCTGGCAAGGGAACCAGTGGGAGACTGTTTACACCTTTGACTTCCTCTTCACAGGTCAAGGCAGGACTGTAGCATTAGGTCTCAGAAATGCAATGAACAGGACAAATACACTTCCCCTTCATCTGGACCTGAGGCTCTGGGCAAGTCAGTACCATCTGGTTTCTTTTGGGAGCCATAGAAACTCTGGAGCTGTTCTACTGATGCCTCAAGAAGTAAAATATAGGCCAGGCGTGGTGGCTCACGCCTGTAATCCTAACACTTTGGGAGGCTGAGTCAGGTGGATCACAAGGTTGGGAGTTCGAGACCAGCCTGGCCAATATGGTGAAACCTTGTCTCTACTAAAAATACAGAAATTAGCTAGGAGTGGTGGCAGGTGCCTGTAGTCCCAGCTACTCAGGAGGCTGAGGCAGGAGAATCACTTGAACCCGGGAGGTGGAGGTTGCAGTGAGCCAAGATGGCTCCATTGAACTCCAGCCTGGGTGACAGAGCAAGACTCTGTCTCAAAAAAAAAAAAAAAAAGTAAAATGTAATCACTGATAACCAGATTGCTTTGATTGGTGACTATATGGGATCTTGTTTTTTAAAGTCAAATCAGCAAAACATCTTTATTGATGTGTATGCAAAGGCATTCAGCTATATATAATTTTAAAAGGCTCCTTCTTGCATATCTACCTCATCTCCTGGGTTGCCTCTATTCAAAGAAGACTTATCTTAGTCTGAGATTTTTCTTGATCAGAAAAAACCAGTAAAGATATCTTAAATCTGTTATCTTACAGTCAAGGAAATTGAGGCTCTTGGAATAGAAGTGACTTATCTAAAGTCAAATGGAGAGGGAGGGAGAGAGCGTGCCAGCTGGCCTCCTGATCCTGAACCTACTTTTCCCATCTCAAGGATGACCATACATCCCATTTGCCTGGAATAGTCCTACATGGTTTCTGTGTACCTGTTGTACTGGTGTAATCACTAACACCCCCTTTCCTCCAAAAGATTTCTGCTTTGGACAATCAATTCTATGGCCATCCCTCACCTCTCATGCCACATTGTCCTTACAGACCACAATGTATCCCGCTTCTTGGCTTTCTTAAGGAGTTGAGGCCTACTCAGACTAGCTCAGGCAAGATAGGATTCTTTTTTCTTTTTGTAAATCTGGAAGGGGAAGCTCATAGAAATCAAAGGGCAAGAACCATGGCACAGTAAGGCCTCCTGAGAGGACAATCAAAAGTGGAAAGTCAGCAGGAACCAGGCACACTCTGCCTCCCACTTTTTCCTCTGCTTTCTCCACCAACAGGCTTCCTCTGTTTACTCAGCCTGGCTCTGTACTCATCCGGGCTTGCTCAGCCCCGCCTCAGTGTGACTTTCCAGCTGCTGACCTCTCATAGACGTGCTTCATCTCCTAGTTTCTCTTTTCCAAGTTTATAACGGAGCAATGTGATTGGCTCAGCACAGGAAGAAACTATAGCACTGTAAACAGAGGCAGTGTTATTAATTTCCTTGCAAGATTCTCTAACTCCTAAGCAAAATTATCCAAATTCTTTCCTGGCTTTTAGAAACAGGATCTTGTGATATCAAAATCATATTAAGTTCCTTTCAGTGCCTTACTAAATCATGTTGCCTATAAGTGCATTCCTTATTAATGATTAAGACAATATAGTAGGCTAACAGTTGTCAGCGTAGCCCCTAGACTCTGGGAGATGCTTCTAAATCACTTACAAAGATTTAGAAAATACCAGACCCCATCCCAGACTTGCTGAATCAGACTCATTAGGAACAGAACTCAGGTTAAAGTGCTTACCATAAAATCCACTACTGGAGGCAGGTTGCTGTGGGATCGTAGTCTGCAATTTTGGGAATATGCATTTTTTAAATAGTTGTTTATATTTGTATAGTGATTATTTTAGACCATGTCTTCATTCCTTAAGATGGTAATTCTAACTGAGGATATTACTACTAATAATTACTATTAATCTGCAAGTTTACATTAAAGGAAATATTATTTGGTGAGGAGGGGAAGGTTCCTGCCTGTGGAAACTACTTTGCTTTATTGTTAAATAAATCCAAGATTTCATTCTGTCAGGCTACAGCAGAGGGGCCATCTGTTCTGCCAGACATTTGCTTGTTTCCCAGGAAGAATCAGGAGGTGGAATTATAAGCTCATTAATGAAAACATAGGATGTTGGCCAAGTGACTAGACATTCCTGGCCATATCATCAAGATATGCACTATCTATACACTATACACTAAGGAAGGGACCATTTTTAATCCAAGCTGGTGACTGGAAAAAACAACCGAGGGAAAATAAAGACCACTTTAGGTGTTTGCTTTCTATATCTAAAAGCACCTTTAGGTACATGCTTTGGCAGTCATTCTTTTATTTGACAAATATTTACTGAGTGTGTACCATTTGCAAGGCAGTGTGCTAAGAGCTATGCATATAACACTAAACAAGTCTCTACCCTTACAGATTTTATAATCCAATTTAAACTCCTGGGCCCCTCATACTCTTAAAAATTATTGAGGACCCCAAAGAACTTGTTTCCATGGGTTATACCTATTGATATTTACAATATTAGAAATTGAAACTGATAATGTATTTTTGAGAAATGTTTAAAACAGGAGAATACACAAGCACCTATTCCAATATGACATCATTATATATCACGTAACCTCTGGAAAACTCCACTCTACACTCAGAGAAATAATAGAATTAAAAAGGCAAATGATACCTTAGTATTAAAATAGTTTTGACCTTGTGGGCTCCTCCTAAGAAGATCTTGGGGCTCCCCAGGGGTCCTGAGATCACACTTTGAGAACTGTTGATCTAGTTTTCATTTAATTAATTATTTTGATTTTTAGAATATTTTTAAAAATACATGATATCCCTGTTTTATATTCCTGTAAGGCCAGTTTGGAAGCTATCTTGTTAATGTTTTCAAACAACCAGGATTTTGCTTGGTGTGTCTTTCATTTACTGTGACCTTTTGGCTTTCATGTGAGTCCAGTGTTAAAAACAGGAGTTCGGGCCATCAGTAATTCCAGTTCCACAATCTCCTGTCTTTCCCCGAGTGCTGATCAAAGTAGACAAGAGCATTCATATCTCCATTATTGAATTACTCAATAATTCCCTTCTGGCCACAGCCCTGCAGGGATTTTCAACCCGTATGACGTAGTTTGGTATTTTAATCTAGTATGAAAGCTCTCTTTGAAGGTAGAGGTCCTGTCATATTTAGTTTTGTGTCTTTTCTTACTGCCAAATGCAATGTCTTATTCAAAATAGATGGTCAGTAAGTATTACTTGGATGAATAGAGAAAATAATTTCTTTGGAAATGATTTTGTTTGCATTTTGTTGTTTAGTCTCACATTTTGCCTCACTCTGTAGGCCAGTGGTCACATGTTTGTCTCATGAATGATTTATACCTTTAAAATCTGGAAACTTCACCTATTGGTCCAGACTTCCAGCTTCTCTTGAAACATGTGGATGTTCTTTGGTACTCATCATACCAAGTTCTGTGTGGTAGCCGTCTCGGCAGAAAAGAGGCTGACCCTTAGAAGAGACCTGCCTTCCCTGTTTCCCACTGTCTTGGTCCATTCAGGCTGCTGTCACAAAATAGCATAGATTGGGTGGCTTATAAACAACAGAAATTTATTTCTTACAGTTCTGGAGGCTGGGAAGTCCAAGATCAAGGCCCTGGCAGATTTGGGGTGTGGTGAGGGTCCACTGCCTCATAGATTATGGTCTTCTCACTCTAACCTCACATGGCAAATGAGCTTTCTGGGGTACCTTTTATGAGAACTAATCCCATTCGAGAGGGTTCTACGCTCATGACCTAATCACCTCCAAAGGCCCCACCTCCTAATCTCACCACCTTGGGGGTAAGGATATCAACAAAGGAGTTTTGAGGGGACATAAACATTCAGACCACAGCACCCACTGTCCTTTGCGCCCTTACTGGCTCCCAAGGCCCAGTGAAGGTATCTGTTGTTGTGCGTGTGCTGTTGTGTTTCTTAGAGAAATATTTCTCTATATCGACACTCCTTACCAAAAGAAGGAAAATGAAAGATAGCTTGAGAGGATCATGTGTTTAACAGAAATGGGGGAGGGCATGAATATTGCTGCTGGGGTTTGACATGCAAACAAATGTACAAACCCACCGCCTGTGTCACTCATTTGCCCTAGCCATCTGGCCCCTTCAGCATCTGAATTTTACACACTTTCCAGAGACAGTGTGAGGCAGAGTGCCATTGTTACACTAATGTAATCACTCATCACAAGTCCCTTTTTTTAAATTCATTTTTTAATTGACAAGTCAAAATTGTACATATTTAGGGCATGCAACATGATGTTTTGAGAGATATATAGATAGATACACATAGTGAAATGGCTAAATCAAGCTGTTTAACATATGCATTACCTCAATTACTTATCTTTGTTTTGTGGTAAGAACACTTAAAATCTAATCTCAGCATTTTTCAAGTATACAGTATTTTGGGTTTTTTTAAATTTTATTTTTGTTTTTGTTTTTGTTTTGAGATAGGGCTTCTCTCTATCACCCAGGCTGGAGTACAGTGCCACTACCATGGCTCACTGCAGCCTTGACCTCCTGGGTTCAAGCCATCCTCCTGCCTTAACCTCTAAAGTTGCTGGAACTACAGGTGTGCACCATGCCAGACTAATTTTTAAATATTTTTTTGTAGAGATGGGGTCTTGCTGTGTTTCCCAGGCTGGTCTCAAATTCCCGAGCTTAAGCAATCCTCCCACCTTTGCCTCCTAAAGTGCTGGGATTACAGGCATGAGCCACTGTGCCTGGCCCAATATATGGTTATTCACTGTAATCACCGTGATGTATGTTAGATCTCTTGAATTTGTTTATATCAAACTGAAATTTTGTGTCCTTTGACTAACATCTCACCAGTCCTCCCAGCCCCCACAATTCCCATTTTAAGGATATTTTCTTTTAACACTGTACTTCTGATAATCAACAGTAATGGAAGAGGAGGCCTAGAAATAGGTAGGTAATGAAAATATTACTTATTTCAATTTTGAGAGATATAATCACAACCAAACAGGTTGCAAAATAATGAGACTGGCTGTGCAAGTTACACACAGAATGTGGGCCTTGTTTCCATGGCCTTATTTCTTATTTATTCACATCTGAAAATCCTCTTTCTCACCCTCCTCCCCACTCCCCATATATGTATATATATATATATATATATATTCCCCCCCCCCGCCCCCAATTTCACCTGGTTTTATGTTTAAGTTTCTATCCAGTAGCTGCTTTTTTTCCCTTTAGGTCGTCAGTTCTCAAACTTGGTTGTACATTTGTAATCACCTAGAAACTTTCAAAAATAAGTTAGTGGGTATTTTGTAGCAGGAGGTTTTTTGGGATTGCCATTCCACCATATTGTCCTGTATGTAATTTATAAACAAAGTAACAGTTCACCCATGAGCTAGCATTTGAATCTGAACTATCAGAGCCCATTAGTTAAAATTATGACAGTTGCAAAATCAAAATGAGTTAAGCAACGGTGACATAAATAAATGAATGCCAATACATTTTTACTGAGTTAAAATAAGGTCAGGAAGTAAGAGTAGAATGTTAATGGCAGTTTATTTCTTTTATGTAAACAGTGGGAATTACTTAAATTACTGCAAGAGTCTGGGTTAGGTTTGCTTCGTTTCAGGGAGCAATTTTAAAAAACAAAGCAAATCAATTGGTGTTTTGTCATTTGATGAATTTTATTAGTGTGGAGTCCAGTATACAATTAGGCCAATATACCATCCACACACAATTAGGCCAAGTTCTCCAAGTTGGTCTGCATTATCTCTGGATGAATTTAGACTGTGCAGATGGCAACATGGATGCTTAAGTTGTGTTTAATTATTAAGTGGCACTTTACTGACCTTAAAGAACAACCAGTAATGCTCTTGAATCCCGAAACTTTCCTTAAAAGTATTACTGATTCCCATGAAAGCCTAATGGATTCCCTGAATGCTTATTTTTATCACTTGGAAGTGGTTTACATCAGGACAGCTGGTTTAACCACTCTCATGGTGTTGCCTTCCCAAAAGATTGCTGTCAGGCTGACTTGGGTTGTGGCTGTATTAAGTCATGTCAGTGTTCAGCAGTCAAGCTAATCCAGCCTGCATCTGTTCCTTCATCTGCAGGTCAGGTGTCAGCCTGGCCAGTGACTCTATGTTCACTACACACAGCTCAAGAGAGGCTGTTCTCATTTCTCTCTCTGACCAGCCTTCTGTGTACCCAAATGGAAGCTTATGCTGGTTGAAGATTCTTTTACTTTTGTTTTAAAACAGTCTCACTTCATACATGGTAAAAACTATTATGCTTCTCCAGTAATTCAAGAAATGCGAGTTCAAACAAGAAGATGCTATTTTGCCACTACTAAAGAAGCAAAGATTTCTGAAAACCTTAAACACCAATATTGGGATGGATATGCTGAAATGATTGCTTATATACTGCTTTCTGGAGCAACTTGTTGACATTTAAAGGCTCATGAGTTCATGAAAACTTTTTGTCTCTAGACCCAGTAATCCCAATCTAGGAGTCTATTCTCAGAAATTATTCACTGATTTGGGCTAGGTGTGGTGCCTCACGCCTGTAATCCCAGCACTTTGGGAGGCCGAGGTAGGTGGATCACTTGAGGCCAGGAGTTAGAGACCAGCCTGGCCCACATGGTTAAACCCCATCTCTACTAAAAATACAAAAAGTAGCTAGGTGTAGTGGTGTGCACCTGTAATCCCAGCTACTCCAGTGGCTGAGGCATGACAGTCACAAGTTGCAGTGAGCCAAGATTGCACCACTGCACTCCAGCCTGGGTGACAAGAGCAAGACTCTGTCTCAAAAAAAAAAAATTATTCACTAATTTGGACAAATATATTCAAGAACATTTACTTCAGCATGAAAACAACACAAATGTCCTATAGTAAAAGAATGATTAAATAAACTGATTTAGTATATTTTTTAAAATATACTAATACAGTGGATTAGTATACAGACATTAAAATAACAGTTTCAAAACCTACTTAATAACAAGGATAATCATTTATAAAAGATGAGTGAAAAAATGATACAATACATATGATCTCAATTTTGTTTAAAATACACATATATATGACTAGACCAGAGGGAAATAAACCCATATGTTAACAGCGATGATGTGGATTACAGGGGACTTAAATTTTCTTCCTTTTACTTTCTTCATTGTCCAAATTTTCTGTGACAAATATGATGGAATGGGTAGGGAATGGATGGAGTAGCATTTACCTGATTTAAAGTAACAACAGGCTGGGCATGGTGGCTCACACCTGTAATCTCAACACTTCGGGAGGCTGAGGCGGGCAGATCACCTGAGATCAGGAGTTCGAGATCAGCCTGACTAACATGGTGAAGCCCTTTCTCTACTAAAAATACAAAATTAGCCGGGTGTGGTGGTGTGTGCCTGTAATCCCAGCTACTCGAGAGGCTGAGGCAGGAGAATCACTTGAACCCGGGAGGCGGAGGTTGTGGTGAGCGGAGTCATGCCACTGCACTCCAGCCTGGGCAAGAGAGTGAGACTCCCTCTCAAAAAATAAATAAGTAACTGAATAAATAAAAAATAAAGTAACAACAATCAATAGCCTCATTTGTGAATAGAAATTGGAGGCAACACATGACTTTTTCTGCACATTTGTAGTAATGTTATCTGCTACTTTAAACGTCTCTTCTAATATGAATATAGAAATTTCTGTAGATTGATAATTTATCATAATATCTAGGTATTTTTCCCTTAGATAAATGTGGTATTTTATTGCTTACAAGTCTAGTTTGTTCCTTGTTATATCAAGGAGTTTTTAGAATTCACCAATAAAATGAGAAGGTAGGAGATCTTGTCTACCATTATATCTCCGATACTTAGAACAGTGGCTGGCACAAAGCAATTGCTAAGTTAATATTTGTGGAAAGAATGAAAGAGTTTCATCAGTTTTAAGGCTATGAAAATCCTATGCTATACTTGCTATGAAAAAGGATGTTATAAAAAATTCGTTAAAACCAAAATTGCTAAAGACAGGTCTAACAGACTTAGAACTAATGTTTGTGTGCCTTTGGCATATTAATTATGCATAAAAATAGACCCTGCTAATTCCAAACTAGTCTTAACCATTTATGAAAGGAGGCCAGAATGTCTCCTTGAAAAATAATATTTGCAGCTAAGAAAGTTACTATCTCTTCTTGATTCTGCAGTACTGAAATTCAGACTTTTTATTTATTCAGATTACCTTTCTTACATATTATTTAGAATATGCGGCATTTTGCCACATTGAAGATTTTACCAAGAAGAACTAGGTAAACAGCAGAAGATGAATGCCTGGCACAGCACTGTGCTCTATGCTACAGTATCATCTGTTTCTTCATTAATTATTTATTGTGTCCCTTCTGTGCCAGAAACCATGTTATGTGCTGGGGATCCATGAAAAAGATACAGTCCTTAGTATCAGACCCAATCTGATACTAAAGACTAATAAACACATTTTCCTTATAAAACTTGTGAAGTTTCATGAAAGCAGAGAGAAAACACATATCTCAGAGGGGCTTTCTGAGAGATGGCACCTCTTAATTGAGCCCTGAAGCCCAAGTAGAAGTGAACCAGGTGATAAGGGCCCTGCAGAGACTTCTGGGTGAAGGGCAGTGAGTGACTCAGGCCAAGGCACTGGCTGAGAACTTGTGTGGTGGGTGCTAGGTAACAGTAGATGGTTGCGTGTTGCTGGTGCATAAAGTGCCTACCAGGAAATGACAGCGACAGGTGATGCAGTTGCATCAGATCACAACAGGTCAAGGACTGTGGACTTTATCCTTTGAGCAGGGGTGGAGTATCTGTTTCATTAGGCACTTTTGACAGGCTTCTCTGAAGGCTGAGGTGGATGAAGCATTTGAAAGGAAAAAGGCTGGAGAGAGGGAGACCAATTAGGAGCCTACATACAGTATTGTCACAGTCAAAGCCAATGATGAAATGTGCCTTGGGGTAGAAACGGGGAAGAGGAGGAGGTGAAATCAGCAGGACTTAGTGATCAACTAGGGGAGAAAATCATGAGTCCATTTTGGTCATGTTGCCTTGGAGCAGCCTGTGAGATGTTCAGATGGGGGAATTTTATCACAGATCCATGCTACTGGAAGGATCTAAATAATTTCAGGCATAAGCTATTTGTTAGGCTGAATTACTGGGTCTTGCACATAATTTTTCACTGTCTGTTACATACATGTTGGTTTTGTGTCCTTAGCTAAATTTCTTCTTACAGACAGGGCCTATGCCTGTTTGCAGGGCATAGTCCAGGCACATAGAAAGCTCTCAGTAGGTACATATTGGGTGACTAACTGAAAAGTATGTTTTTCAGTCCAAATTATTAATTTAGTTGTTGACACTGTGAATTCACCATATAACTTGATAATTTTCCAGTATTTTGTTTTAGTGGTAGTGCCACAGTATTGTGCGTGGAAAAATTCATTATGTTCGTCTTGGTTAAAATTAAAAAGCAACAGTTATATTGTGACTCCACAGTGCCACTCTTAATATCCAGAGTCACACTGTAAAACTGATTTAAGGCCTTATGTTGCTTTTTCATTTAGTGTAACTAAGAAGACTCAGCTGATTACAAGGTTTGTCTGGTGGCTGTCACCACCACAGCAGAACCCTCGGTGAGGAGGATCAGTTGTTCCCAAGCCATGGCTTTCTGTTCAGACTGGCAAAGGGCGCCTTTGAGGGGGACAGTAGCTCGTTGTATCTGGCGGAATGAATGACTTCCTGTGCCAGACAGTCCGCGGTCTTGAGGCTGAGGTTATTATTTGTTAGTTTCTCAGGCCTTCCTTTGCCGAAAGCAAGCTCCTGGGAGTGCACACTTGAATGCCCTGAGGATCAGAAATAGAAGGGGCAGAAATTAAAAGTTTAAGTCAAAACAGAGCCCTCTCTGGACCATCTTGTGGCAGGAGGTTGAGGTGCTTTCTTTGGACACATTAGCATACTGGGGCTGCGCGGCCGCCTGGAAACTCTAGAGTTGAACTCTCTCTTTTTCGGTTCCTCACCTGTGGGCTCCTGACTGGGAGCTGACAGTAACCTCACGCAGTTGCCCTAGTTTCCTTTCCTCCAGATGGCAGGGGTAACACTCGAGGAAAACCTGAGAGTTCGGAGTCCCAACTTATGGATTCTCCATAGTTTCACTGTCCCTCTGGGCTAGAGTTGCCAAATAAAATAAAATACAGGACACCCAGTTAAATTTGAGTTTCAGATAAACAACAAATAACATTTTAGTACGAGTCTGTCTCGTGTGATATTTCAGTTCAGTCCGATGTATCAGTTGTTAACATCCTGCCATATTTACTTTATCTCTCTGATGCACTTTTTCTTGAATTATTTGAAGTAAGTTGTAGATATCACACACTTTGTTCCTAAATCCTTCAGCATGCATCTCCTGTGAATAAAACCATTTTTGACGTAGCCCATGCAATATTTGGGACATAATTATATTATAATATTATTTGTTGTTTATCTGAAATTCAAATTTAACTGGGTATCCCAGGTTTTATTTGCTAAATCTGGCAACTCTACCCTCAGGGTGCCATGGGGTGGCAGCTGCTGGACGGGTGAGTAAATCTGCACTCCTGGACTTGGTCAGATTTGATTTCATTTACTGGCTTTGTGACTTGGGACAGCCAGTGCCACCATTTCTTTGTCTGCAAAATGGGGATTTTTATTTTGTAGTGTCAGTGTAACACTCAGAGATAATGTACATTATAAAGCCCCTAGCATAGCACCTGACTTTCGCAGACTCACAGTAAATTGCAGCTGGCGTGGTAGTAATGGTAACTGAATAGTAACTGCCATTCTCTGAGCTGAAAGTGAGAAAATAAAAATAAAGACACACTGTTTTAGAAATGTTGGCAGCTGTATTTACAACTTCCCTCTGTTCTCTCATTCCCCATCTCTCTTCCTACTTAGTGCATTCGCGCGAACACACACATACATACACACACACACACACACACACACACACACACACAGTCTCCAGCACGTGATCTACTCTGGGATTGACAGAGGGTTTCCTGACAAACATCCAACTTGTAAGGTGGAGGAAAAGAGACACATGAAAGCAGCAGGAAAAGCCACCACTCTTGAGGGCAAGATTTGAATGGAGTAAAAGGGGCCATGAGGATTTGTCTGAGTGCTGGTGACTCAGCTAAGAAGTGGCCAGGCAGAGAAGGGCCATGGGGGTGGAGGCAGACAGAGGAGAAGCCCCGGCTGTAACATGGTCTGGGTTGGTTGTGACTCTGGCATGCTGCCAAGGACTGTTTTTATTGTTCTTGTTAGTTTTTCATTTGCTTTGTTTCATTGAGTAGTCAAATGTACTAAATGTTTATTTCTATCCTGAAAGTTGGAGGAACAAGTTCAAGTCACACTGTTTACACATGTCAGAACAGCCAGGTTTACCCTTCTTTCTGGTAACCCCCTCTTTCTGGAAACCCTTCCACTTGTCTTTGGATTTATGGTTGCCTAAAAGCTGGATGCCAGCCCAGCAAGATAAACCCAGGAGGTTAGCCATCTGTTCATTTATGTTTGCTGATTCTTTCAGGGTTCCTAATTCTGAGGTGATTTTCTTCACATGAACAAATAAATGAGATCTCAAGTCTTTTCTCACTGGAAACTTCACACACTGTGATGCTTGTCAGAAAAATTAGGCAGGAATACAGAGTGCTCACTCAACTGTCCTGACAGTAATAGGAAGAGAAGTGTGGTGGAGCCGAGAGCGGGGGCGGCTTGCTCCTGGGCCTTTGCAGCAGAGCAGACTGCAGCTGAGGCAGCATCAGGCTCGCCTTTGTTTTGCAAGAACAGAGGAAAGCCAAGATGAAGGGAGTTCTCTCTGTGTCCATTCCTTCTCCTTGCCCTAGGGTCTATCCATAACATCCTATAGAATCTGAGTTTCTTAGATTTTCACTTAAAAAAAAAAAAAAATAAGGGAGCATTTTTTTTTTCTGCTTACAGAAGTAATTTATTTCTGTTGTAAAAATCCATACAAAAGCAACAGTGATTGGAAGACTCCTCCTAATCTGGACCTGAATTATAACTGATACAAATTCTCAACACTGAAAGTTCACATTTTGGTTTATTTGCAGTCTGTGCTTTTATATTATTTTTGTATTTCAGTCGTTTTTACTGTAAAAATACAAGGCTTTTCTCTGTTAACAGATAGAGGACTGTTGGGAATACCAGGTGTTAGGTTTCTGTTAACCTCAGGCACTGTATTTATCAGGCCTCTACTGCCACGGTGAGTAACAAGTAACTCCCCAGTCTCGTTGCTTATAACAATAATATGTGGGTGTGCAGGCTGGTTGCAGTTTGAGCTAAGCTGGCTCAGTGGAACGAGGCTGGACTCCAGGCTTCTGGTCAGCTTTAGGACTAGTCTACACATCTCCATTTTAGAACCTAGGCTGAAGGATCAGCAGCTACCTGTGGCCCGCTCTTCTCTTTTCCAAGGGTGGCAACTCCAAGACGGCAGATAGAAACTTGCTGTGCATCTTGAGGCCTTAGCTCCAAATTGATACATTGCCATTCCACCCACATCCTGTTGGCCAAATCTAGTCACTTGGCCTAGCCTGAAGTCAGTGAGGCAGGGAGAATACTTCACCCTCAGGGGAGCCATGGTGTATTAATTTGCTAGGGCTTCCCAAATAAATACAACAGACTGGGTGGCTTAAGCAACAGCAATTTGTCTCATAGTTGTGGATGCTAGAAGTCTGAGATCAAGGTGTTGGCAGACTTGGTTTCTTCTGAGGCCTGCCTCCTTGGCTTGTAGAGGGCTGTCAGTTCTGCGTGTTTTCACGTGGCCTTCCCTCTGTGCTTGTCTGTGTCCCAGTTTCCTCCTCCAGTTAGGACACTAGTCCTATTAGCAGGGCCTACCCTCATGACTTCATTTAACCTTCATCACCTCTTTAAAGACCCTGACTCCAAATACGGGCACATTGTGAGGTATTGGGGGTTAGGACTTCAGCTTAGGAATTTAGAGTATGGGGGGCATTATTCATCCTGTAACACAGAACAGGGGTGGAAAGTGCAGGAGGGATTGTGTGCAGAGTGCAGTCTCCATTGTCAGCTAACCTCAGTGAGGCTAGGCCTCCTGGTTTTTGAAACGGGGATAGGCAGTTCCATTTTAGGGTTTTGGGGGATCCAATAAGAAAATACATTTAAAGCCGCTAGTGGTGGAGGTGGTAGGAATGGATGTGGTTCGACTTGAAAAAGGACCAAAACTGGCCTTCTTGGGCCCTTCCCCTTGTTCTCTCATCTGGGCAAACTGGGAGTGTATGGTGCTTTTCAGAATTGCTTAACTTCTACAGAAGATACACCATCCACGGAATCTTCAAAAATAACAAAGCCAGCAGGCCCTTTAGGCACTCAATCTGTGCCCTAGGTTTTGGAAACACTATGCTTCATGCTTCTGCCTATGTCTGTCTTTAGTACCCTTCCTTTACAATTAATTAATTAATTAACTAATTAATTTATTTTGAGACAGAGTCTTGCTCTGTAACCCAGGCTGGAGTGCAGTGGCACCATCTTGGCTCACTGCAACCTCCACCTCCCAGGTTCAAGCAAGTCTACTGCCTCAGCCTCCCGAGTAGCCAGGATTACAGGCACGCACCACCACACCTGGCTGATTTTTGTATTTTTAGTAGAGACGGGGTTTCACCATGTTGACGAAGCGCGAACTCTTGATCTCAAGTGATCTGCCTGCCTTGGCCTCACAAAGTGTTGGGCCACCGGGCCCGGCCCCTTTACAAATATTTATCGAAGGCCTTCTCTGACTTACTAGAACTGTGGGCTCTATTGGTGTAAGATATGGCCCTGTTCTCAGGAGACTGCAGTTGAATGCCTGTGAAATGATTAAAATAGTGATCTAGGAGGTCAGAATAGGGGGTGTCCCTTCCTCTGCTTCTTGGGTTTAAAGCCAACTATTGCCTTACATTTTTGTAAATCTCCTTTTGTTTTTTTCCTAGAAAATTGTGTTAAGGAATGGTACCGAGGCCTTTGACTCCTGGGAGAAGCCCCCTCTGCCTGTGTATACTCAGTTCTATTTCTTCAATGTCACCAATCCAGAGGAGATCCTCAGAGGGGAGACCCCTCGGGTGGAAGAAGTGGGGCCGTACACCTACAGGTAAGTCTTGACCGTGTCCTGTCTTGCAAGAAATACAGAGTGACCCCAATATGGCCTGAGTCCTTGCCTCTTCCCAAAAGAGCAAGGCTCCAGGGCTGTGTGGGAGCACACTTTCTGATTTCATTGTCTGAAACACTGCTGATGTTTTGTATGTGTGTGTGAAACCTCAGCAGAGAATGGCTTTGTGGACTCGGCCAAGTCTCAGCGTGTTGTGTTTTGAAGTGCGGCGGGTTCCTCCTGAGTTGGCAGACTGTGATTATTAAACCATGAAGAGTTACTGCTTACCCTGACCCTTTTAAGGTTGCCTCTTGATATTCTTTTTTTATTTTATTTTATTTTTTTAAGAGACAATGTCTGGCTTTGTTGCCCAGGCTGGAGTGCAGTAGAGCAGTCATAGCTCACTGCCACCTCCAACTCCTGGGCTCAAGTGATCCTCCTGCCTCAAGCTCTCTAGTAGCTAGGATTACAAGTGTTCACCACCACACCCAGATAATTTTTTTTGTAGAGATGAGGTCTTGCTATATTGCCCAGGCTGGTCTTGAACTCCTGGGCTCAAGTGATCCTCCTGCCTCAGCCTCCCAAAGTGTTGGGATTACAGGCGTGAGCACCCCCATGCCCGGCTACCACTTGATATTCTTAAGTGACTTTAAGGGCCTCCCTTCATTTCCATTCCCCACATAACTAGTTTTAAAGCAGTTTCAGAATTTACTGTTTTCTGGGACAGATTTTTCTGTTTCTTACCCACTCCTTTTCTCCACCTATCCTGGGTATAAGCAATAAGCAAATAGCAGAGGCTGTTAGAGTCTTTGCTGGTGACCACCAATTCCAAACACTGGGGAATCAGGATCCCTTTAATCATTTTTAAATGATTAGTAGAGGGAGATGCTTGAATCAGAGCATTTTCTCTGTTGCAATCTTCCCCTTTTCCCTATTACAATACCTCCTCCCTCTCCCACACAATAATCTTTCCAATAAAGTCTCTCCTTACCAAGTTAGAAAACAAATTAATAGAGGAAGCAGACAACAAGATCTTTTTCAACACTGCTGAATGATAAAAATGCCTGACAATTCTGTTGTAATCGATTGCTCAATAAATTATTGCTGACTGATTCATGTGCTATGAATCAGTACTATTCTCAGTGGTGGGAATTCAGAGATAAAAATCCTAGTTCCTGCCTTGGGTGCTCATGCTCTGACTCTGGAGTCAGGTGACCCATTTTGATTCCCGCGTCTGCAACTTAGTAGTTCTCTGTGCTTCCATTTCCTTATCTATAAAATGGGGATAAAAATAGGACCTCCTCCACATGATTGTTATGAAGATTGAGTCAATGAGTCATTATGTATAAAGTGCTTAGACTAGTGCCTAGCACATAATTAGTGATACTTAAGTGTTTGCTCTTACTATTAGTTGGATTAGGCTATTTTTGCATTGCTATAAAGAAA
Organism: Hylobates moloch; assembly: GCF_009828535.3. NCBI lineage: Eukaryota > Metazoa > Chordata > Mammalia > Primates > Hylobatidae > Hylobates > Hylobates moloch. Next base: position 56,416,904 of record NW_026652277.1, read on the forward strand.
TACCTGAGTCTGGGTAATTTATAAAGAAAAGAGGTTTAATTGTCTCACGGTTCTGCAGGCTGTACACACATGGCACGCTGGCTCTGCTCGGCTTCTGGGGAAGCCTCAGGGAGCTTTTACTCATGGCAGAAAGCAAAGCAGGAGCAGGCACGTTACATGGCAAAAGCAGGAGCAAGGGATGAGGAGGTGCCACACTTTACAACAACAAGATCTCGTGAGAACTCACCCACTGTTGTGAGGACAGCACCAAACCATGAGGGATCCTCCCCTATGACCCAAACACCTCACCTGGCCCTATCTCCAACACTGACAGTTACAATTCAACATGAGATTTGGAGGGGACTTCCAAACTCTGTCATTCCACCCCTGGCCTCCAAATTTCATGTCTTTCTCACATGTCAAAATATAATCATCCCTTCTCAATAGTCCCCCAAAGTCTTAACTCATTCCAGCATTAACTCAAAAGTCCTAAGTCCCAAGTGTCATCTAGAGATGAATTCCTTCCACCTATAAGCCTGTAAAATCATAACAAGTATTTCCTTCCAAGATAGAATGGGGGTATCAGCATTGGGCAAACATTCCCATTTGAAAAGGGAGAAATTGACCATAAGAAAGGGGCTACAGGCCCCAAGCAAGTCTGAAATCCAACAGGGCAGTTATTAAATCTACAGGTCCAAAATCATCTCCTTTGACTCTGTGTCTCACATCCTGGTGCAAGGGGTGGGCTCCCAAGGCCTTAGGCAGCTCCACCCCTGTAGCTTTTTTATGCTGAGATTGCAAGCTGATGGTGGCTCTACTATTCTGGTGTCTAGAGGATGGTGGCCTTCTTCCCACAGCTCCACTAGGCAGTGCCTCAGTGGGGACTCTTTGTGGAGCCTTCAGCTCCTCATTTCCCCTCCTCACTGCCCTAGTAGAGGTTCTCTTGAGGGCTCTGCCCTTGGAGCAGGCTTCTACTGGGGCACCTAGGCTTTCTCATACATCATCTGAAATCTAGGTGGAGGATGCCAAGCCTCCTTCACTGTTGCACTCTGTGTTCCTGCAGGCTTAACATCACATGGAAGCTGCCAAAGATTATGGCTCACACCCTCCAGAGGAGTGGCCCGAACTGTACCTCAGCCCCTTTGAGCCATGGCTGGAGCTAGAGTGGCTGGGATGTGGGAAACAGCACAGGGAAGTAGTGCCCCTGGCCTGGTCCCTGAAACCACTCAGTCCTCCTAGGTCTCAGGGCCTGTGATGGGAGGGGCTGCCTCAGAGATCTCTGAAATGTTTTCAAGGCCTTTTCCCCATTGTGTTGACTATCAGCACTTGGCTCCTTTTTAGTTTTGCAAATATTTTTAGCAATGGTTGCTCTACAGCCTGCTTGAATTTATCTCCCCACAAAAATATTTTGTTTTGTTTTGTTTTTGAGACAGGGTCTCACTCTGTTGCCAGGCTAGAGTGTGGTGGCATGATCATGGCTCACTACAGCCTTGACCTCCTGGGCTCAAGGGATCCCCCTGCCTCAGCCTCCCAAGTAGCTAGGACTACAGGCAAGTGCCACCATGCCCGGCTAATTTTTAACTTTTTTTTTTGAGACATAGTCTCCCTATGTTGCCCAGGCTCTGGAAATGCTTTTTTCTTTCTCTGCCACATAGCCAGGTTGCAAATTTTCCAAACCTCTATGTTCTGCTTCCCTTTTAAATATAAGGTCCAACTTTAAGTCATTTTTTTACTGCCACATCTGACTGTAGGCTCTTAGAAGCGGCCAGGCGACATCTTGAATGCTTTGCTGCCTAGAAATTTCTTCTGCCATATATCCTAAATCATCACTCTCAAGTTCAAACTTCCACAGATCCCTGGGGCATGAACACAATGCAGCCAAGGTCTTTGCTAAGGCATAACACATGTGAACTTTGCTCCAGTCCCAATAAGTTCCTCATTTCCATCTGAGACCTTTTCAGCCTGAACTTCACTGTCCATGTCACTGTCAGCAATTTGGTCACAATCATTTAATCAGTCTCTAAGACATTCCAAACTTTCCGTCATCTTCTTGTCTTCCTCTGAGCCCTCCAAACTCTTCCTTTCTCTGCCCATTACCCAGTTTCAAAGCTGCTTCCACATTTTTCAGCTATCTTTATAGCAATATTTGACTCTCAGTACCGATTTTCTAAATTAGGTTGTTCTTACATTGCTATAAAGAAATACCTGGCTGGGTGTGGTGCCTCATGCCTGTAATCCTAGCACTTTGGGAGGCCAAGGTGGGTGGATCACTTGAGGTCAGGAGTTTGGGACCAGCCTGGCTAACATGGCAAAACCCCACCTCTACTAAACATACAAAGATTAGCCTGGCATGATGGTGCCCACCTGTAGTCCCAGCTAGTCAGGAGGCTAAGTCAGGAGAATTGCTTGAACCTGGGAGGCAGAGGTTGCAGTGAGCCGAGAACATGCCACTATACTTCAGCCTGGGTGACAGAGCAAGACCCTGTCTCAAAAAAAAAGAAGAAAGAGAGAGAGAGAGGGAGGGAGGGAGGGGAGAGAGAGAGAGAAGAAAGAAAAGAGAGAGAGAAGAAAGAAAAGAAAGAGAGAGAGAGAAAGAGAGAGAGACCTGAGACTGGGTAATTTACTTAAAAAAGAGGTTTAATTGGCCTATAGTTCCACAGATTCTACAGGAAGCATGATGCCGGCATCTGCTCAGCTTCTGGGGAGGCCTCAGGAAACTTATAATCATGGTGGAAAGAAGAGAGGGGGAGCAGGCACGTCACATGGCCAGAGCAGGAGCAAGAGAGGGGAGAGGTGCCACACTTTACAACAACCAGATCTCGTGAGAACTCACTATCATGAGGACAGCACTAAGCCATGAGGAATCCTTCCCATGACCCAAAAGCCTACCAGGCCCCACCTACAACACTGGGGATCATATTTCAACATGAGATTTGGAGGGGACACCAAAAACTGTATTGTTGGTCTTCGTGGATTAATTTAGTCTGTACAAGTCAATATGTAGAATTATAAAGATGAACCCTGTTGCTATATGAAGAAATCTAAGAAAATACTTGGGTCCTCATGTTTACAAGCCATTTTGTATGTGTTTTATGCCTGAGGAAACATTGTGTACTGGGTAGAGAAAGTTTGTATTTCAAGCTTTCCCGCTGGCAACAATTAGAAGTTGAACCAGGATCACTATCTAAGTGTCCTATTGTTTGTTGTTGTTGTTATTTTTAAATGAAATTCCTTAAGATGTGATGGAGGAGACTCTGCAAACTATCCAAAATAGTGTCATTCCAACATGTCACCAATATTTAGAATTATTAATGAGATACTTTACAATCTTTTTTTATACTGTCTGAAATCCTGTGTGCATTTTACACTTATAGAACATTTCATTTCAGACTAGCCACATTTTGAATGTGCAATAGCCACATGTGGCTAGTGGCTACCCTATTAGACAGCATAATTCCAACCATACTCCCATGATTTTTTTTTTTTTTTATTTCAGACAGAGTCTCATTCTGTCTCCCAGGCTGGAGTGTAGTGGCGCGATCTTGGCTCACTGCAACCTTTGTCTCCCAGGTTCAAGTGATTCTTCTGCCTCAGCCTCCCCCGTAGCTGGGATTACAGGCGTGGCCACCACGCCTGGCTAATTTTTTGTATTTTTAGTAGAGACAAGGTTTCACCATGTTGACCAGGCTGGTCTCGAACTCCTGATTTCAAGTGATCCACCCGCCTTGGCCCCCCAAAGTACTGGGATTATAGGCATGAGCCACCACGCTTGGCCACGCCCATGATTTATAAACTCTCCAGACACACTACATTGCCAGTATTCATGCTGTTGCTTCAATCAAGAATGAATTCCTCAGCACTACCTCTCTTGACCTTCACATCTTACTTAGTGCAAATGCTATCTCCTCCTGAGACCTGCCTGACTTGGGATACTCTCACCCTGTTACATCTTATTTAAAATGTCAAGTAGACTGGGCACAATGGCTCACACCTATAATCCCAGCACTTTGGGGGGGTTGAGGCGGGCAGATCACTTGAGCTCAGGAGTTCAGGACCAGCCTGGGCAACATGGCAAAACCCCGTCTTTAACAACAACAAAAAAAATTAGCCAGGCGTGGTGGCATGTGCCTGTGGCCCCAGCTACTTGGGAGGCTGAGGTGGGAGCATCGCTTGAGCCTGGGAGGTGGAGGTTGCAGTGAGCTGAGATTGCACCACTGCACTCCAGCCTGGGTAACAGAATAAGACCCCCATCTCAAAAAAAAAAAGAAAAAAAAAAAAAGAGTCAAGTATACCACTTTATAGCAATTGTAAAGTGGTATGTTGATATGGTTTGGCTGTGTCCCCACCAGCCAAATCTCAGCTTCAATTGTAGTTCCCATAATCCCCACATGTCATGGGAGGGACCCAGTGGGAGGTAACTTAATCATGGGGGCAGTCACCCTCATGCTGTTCTCTTGATAGTGAGTGAGTTCTCACGAGATCTGATGGTTTTATAAGGGACTTTTTAAAAAACCCCTTTTGGCCAGGTGCAGTGGCTCATGCCTATATTCCCAGCGCTTTGGGAGGTCAAGGCAGGCAGATCACTTGAGGTCAGGAGTTTAAGACCAGCGTGGCCAACATAGTGAAACCCTGTCTCTACTAAAAATTACAAAAAAAAAAAAAAAAAAATTAGCTGGGTGTGGTGGCACACACCGGCTGAGGCAAGAGAATCACTTGAACCCGGGAGGCAGAGGTTGCAGTGAGCCGAGATCATGCCACCAAATGCCAGCCTGGGCAACAGAGCAAGACTTTGTCTCAAACAACAACAACAACAAACAAAAACCCTTTTGCTGGGCACTTCTCCTTGCTGCTGCCATGTGAAAAAAGACATGTTTGTGTCCCCTTCTGCCATGATTGTAAGTTTCCTGAGGCCTCCCCAGCCATGCTGAGCTGTGAGTCAACTAAACCTCTTTCCTTTATAAATGACTCAGTCTCAGGTATGTCCTTATTTGCAGCGTGAGAACAGTCTAATAAATATGTGCATCCATTATGACAGTGACTAAGTGCATTTTAATAATTGGCTTAGGTATCTGTCTTTCTTCCCAGTGTACTGGAAGCTCCATGGGGTGCAGTGACCAAGTCCTTTCGTCTCTGTCTACTATTTAATGAATATTTGTGGAATACATGAATTAAACATCTTCAACTGTGGTTTAAATTCATAGGACACATGTGGGAAAACTGTTTAACACTATAGGACACAATTATTAAAAAGTATTTAAAAGTAATGACAAAAAACGCAGTTACTTTTGCACCCACCTAATAGCCAGAACCATAGGACTTAGTTCAGGAAACCCAAGTATAGGTTCAAGAAAGGGGAATCAGGCCCTGAAAATGAATGGCTTTGTGAGGAATATGCACATGTGCAGTGCAGGCTGCTAAGAGCTCCTGACAGGGCTGAGTGGGTCGTGAGATCTGGGATTTGTAGAAAAGTTTTTAGGGAGCTGTCCAAACCCTCTATGGGGCCTGCTAGTCTCTACAGTGTGCCTTTTGCAGTCATTCACTGGATTTGATTTCTGTCACTTGTGGCTGTATGACGCTGTTGTTTAAGCTGGATAAGACAGAACATTCCACTAACTCCTGCTCCAGTGTTTTCTCCCAACTGAGTCAGCTGACTCTGTCAATTGTATTCCAGGGGGCCTGGGGCAAAGGGAGGGGAGGGCATGTAGCCCTTTTCGCCAGTTAGTATGGATTGGTGTGGTGGTGGGAAACCTCTGAGATGGGGAAGGGCCAAGCAAGGCTGTGGAGGGCCTAACTCATCTGACACAGGATTTGCAGTGGCACATTTCCCAAGCCTTTCACATATTGAGGAGTTCAGAATAGTAATGTTTTTGGAAAAAGATGATGGGTGTTCCAAATGTTGATAACAGCCAGTCAGTCTGGTTTAAGGAATGGAGTGTATTATTTACATTTTTGTAAAGCTGCAGATTGAGCAGCCCTGGAATGGGTCTGTGAATACAAGGCTCATTGGCCTCATGATCCTTTTGCTCAGGGACATATTTGTATAAAATTTGTATCAAAGTCGTGGTATCCCATGGCTTCTGCAGCCTTTTTGAGGTTTATTTTTTTGTCTTGTCAGATACCTTTTTCTATTTTGCCTACCATTTAACATTTCAAGAATTAAAAAAGAAAACAATTTGTCTAAGGGCACTTCTAATTAATTTTCATATTTCTAAGAAGTATTTGCTAAATTTACAGTATCCCGTGAAATATCTTATTTTGGGGTTTCTTAGTTTTGCTGTTTGGGTTATTCATTTCTTTTTTAGGCTTGTATTATTTAAAAAGATGTAAGGGCTATATCTTAAGTTATTTTATTATTCATTGATATCAAGTAATACTGGATTTTCAAATATAATCAACATATATAATATATACAGCATTCTCTTTAATAGTGTAAACTATATTTTATATTATAAAAATTACACATATATATGTGTCCCATATATATAATCACTAAAGATCAACTTGAATATGCAGTAAAGTTTTGAACAAAAACTACTGTCCATGGCGTCACTGTCTCAAAAATAACCAATGCTAACTAACATTTTAGTGGATATCTTCTTGGCCATTTTTCTATGAATGAGTTTTAGGTGGTTATCATACTATGTACATATGCATGTACATATACAAAATATACATGTTTTTTATTCATCTAATGTTATAGCATAGGATTTTTCAATGTTATATTTTGGTCTTGATACAAATGAATTTTAATGATGATTATATTTAATAGAGTAAATGTATTACAGCACTTAACTGTTGCTTTCCTGAACATGTAGATCCGTTTTCAGTTTCTCCTCTGGTTACCTCATGGGTTGAATGTTCTCCTCATGTTTGCCAGCCAGTTGTGTTTCCACACTTTTAGTTCTTGTCCTTTGTCCATTTGTTTATCTGGGTTCTGGAGTGTTCATGCCACTCTGTGAACCTTTTATGTTTCATTTGGGGCAACTGTTTTTCCATTGTTTGCCTTGTTAATTTTTAAAATGTGTTGTAGTCAAGTCTATTCTTTTTCAACATTTCTATCATGTCTGAGCTTTAAAAGTCTTACTCCCTTCAATGGTTTGATGTTCAAGTCGATTTTCTTATAGTTCTATTTTTCCACATTTAATTTCTTCAGGATCTAAGTGTCTTCCTTGCAGTTTCGCAAAGGCAGGAATTTTGTTTATACTGTCTAATTCTGTCCTATTAACCCTTTAGTTCTTTAACTGTCTCTGAGCCAAGCTGTATAAAAAATTTTTTTAACATAAAGAGACAATAAAAAATTTAGGAACACCATGATCATTGTTTCCATTATTATAGGAGAATGCTTTCTCCTCTTTTCTAAACTTGCCTCGCTTTTCTCTGATAGTGTTTTTAGATTGGTAGCTAAAACTGTATTTGTTTTGCCAGAATAGAAACAGATTTTGAAAAAAAAATCCTTAAACCGCTCAGAAGTAAAAAAAAAAATAGAAAAAGATCTCTCACACCATCTTATCATGCACAAAAGATTGTGACCAGGTATGTGTGAGTTTTAAATGCACGTGGACATTAGGTGAATTGCCTGCATGACCCTATGGGTCACTGCCTGGGGACAGGGAGACCAGGGAGATGTTTCCATCTTAAGGAGTGAAACTGTTTCTTGCACACTGTCAACAAGCGGGTGAGTCTTCTCCCGACCCTGCTCTTACCACTTCTTCTCAGTATCCTGCTTTGTATCTAGAGGTTGCTGCCTTCAGTTACCTGAGTGGGCAGCATACTCAAAGTTAAGGGTAGAGGCTTCTCAGCCTGTGCCTTTGGCTGGCTCCCCTTGCTTTCCCTCTTCTCCGTGGTCACCCTAGGACTTCAGTACTCCTTTCACGTTGATGTGTTCATCACCCCAGCCTCACCTGGATCTGTGATGGTCTTTTAAAGTGTGTCCTCCTCCTCCAGGACCACAGCTTTCTCACTCCCCACATGGGAAGTGCTTTCATGCTTGCTGCTCACCCTTGCCCCGCTGCTGCCTCTGTTGGAACACCCCCTCCACCCTCCCACCTGCAGAAGCCCACTCTTTCCAGAATCAAGCAAAAGTGTCTTTTGCAGGAGTCCCCTTCCAGTCACCATCCCTCCCTCCTCTGTATGCCCACAGTGCATTTACTGTGAAGGAGGTGGCCTCTGAAGGCAGTCTCCCATGCTCTACTGTGGATTCTTGGAGGACCAGAACCAGGACTTAATGTCGCACCATCTCAAGAGCTTAGCACAAGCCGTTGCACATGGTATCAGTAGCTAATCCCTCCTAAGCAGCAGGTGTGCCAGGTAGTGTTCCAACTGGATTTATGTGGATTTCATTCCCACAACAACCCTACAAGGTGAGTATATTATTACCTCCATTTTACAGATGAGGAAACTGAGGCACAGAAGCAGTGAGTAAGATGAAACCAGGGTTGAATGTCAACCCTGCCAGCCAGATCTCAATCTAGTTTGTGTCCAGTGTATGCTCAATCACTTCTTAATAGTAATTCTCAACAGAGGATTAGGTGAATGAAGGAACCAATATGACTGAAAGATAACGATTCTATGATAGTATTATACGCATCCAATTTATCAAATTTGTAATTCTGAGGAATTAGATATATAGATGTTAATTTTCTACCTAATTAAAATTATTCCTTTTGATTTCCACTCCTTATCTCAGTCTATTGTTTCCAAAATTATTTCTGAAACCAACCATGAATTTTCCTACCTGATTAAATAGTTCATGGAGCATAACTGAACCTTTTCTTAATGACAAGGACCATCATAGTAATTCACAAATGTTACACTATAGTCTGAGATTCATTAGCATCTACTAAATACCAGGGACCATGCCGGGCACTTTTAAGTATAGTTCCTTGATTAATTGCCTAGGCCAAAAATTTGCTTTGTTTTTTGTTGTTTTTGTTTTGTTTTTTCAAACTCTTGTTTGTATTTCTGAAAGTTCCTTTGGTCTTCTTTGATCTTGTAGGACAGTAACTGATCAATATGCCCCTCTCTGCAGGCACCAGCCTTGGCTTACACAAAAGTTTGGCTTTGAAATTTCCTCTCCTCCTCCATATTCCAATAAATTACTGTGAATTAACCTCTGTGTAAAATCAAGGAATACCCTGGATGAGAGGTGAGGTCACGGGGATTCTAAACCTGGCCCTGACACTTTTGATTGGTCCTGAATCTACATATCCTTATCTATAAAAAGGCATAGTTAATGATTTCTAAGTGAAGGGTCTTTGGTTATACGCAAAATAAACTACCTCTGGCTAATTTAAGTAAAAGGGGAATCTATTTGAAGGCTATAAAGTAGGTTAACAGAATCAAGGAAAGCAGCTTGGAAGACAAAAGCAGGATGCAGGGCAACTTTACAGATCCAGGTCACGAGAGTGTATTGATCATCACATCATGTGTCTGCCACCGGGAGGAATCCTTTTACTGAGTTTTCTTGTTTTTAAATTAAAAAAAAATTTTTTTTTGGTAGAGACAAGGCCTTGCTCTGTTGCCCATGCTGGAATGCAGTGGCACAATCATAGCTCACTGTAACGTCAAACTCCTGGGCTCAAGCCATCCTCCCACCTTAGCCTCCCAAGTAGCTGACACTACAGGTACATGTCACCACGCCTGGCTGTTTTGCTGTGTTTTCTATCTTGAGGCACTGTGCTTAGGATTCAGAGGCCAGAGGAAAGGAATTGGTTGAGCTCAGGTCCCATAGCACCCTTGACAGATGGTCTTACACAGCTGTACAATAAAGAGAGGAAAGGAAATCAGGGCTATTACCAGAAGAAAGCGGAATGGTTGTCTAACAAACGAAAAGTCCACTGCAAACACCGAACTTCAAGCTGTATAAGTGTTTTAACACGGAAGTGTCTATCAAATTTTTAAATATATTCCTCTGTAAACTGGAAGGGCGTGTAATTTATCATTTAGATTTGGCTTTGGTTAGAGGCATTTGTTAGAGGCATTAGCTGGTTTCATCCTACAGGCATTTCTTAGGTACCTGTTAGGAGGTGTTGTCTCATACAGAGGGAGGAGCACCTTGTGCTAATGAGAAAGACTTGGGATCAAGTTCTCACTCTTCTGCCTGTGTTCTGTGTCCCTAACTGTGAAGTGGGGCAATACTACATGCTGTATTTGTACTATAGACTTGTAAGGATTAAATAAAATAAAATAAAATAAAATAATGTGGGTTAAACTCTTTGAAGAGCTATGCAAGTGTCAGATATTTATAGGATTAGTGGGCATAGCTTGGTGCTTAGTGTGATATGATGTGTGATATGTGTATATGCGATATGAAGTATGCTTCCTTCCATACATTTGACAAGAGTATAGGATATAGACATGTGATATGATGAAATACATCTTTAGTCTCCCTCCATTTCCTGGCATACAGCTCCTAAAATCCTTGGAATCTCCTAAGTGATAAGTGTCTTTTTGTATGCTAGTGAGTTGACTGATGACTGGCAGCCTCTATGGCTCCTGGATGGGAGCTGGTCCTGAAAGAAGAGGACAGGATTAGAGGGTTTGGACTTTCAGCCCCACCCCCCAACCTCCCAGGAGGGAGAGGGTCTGAAAGTTGGGTTGATCACAAATGGCCAGTGATTTCATCAATCATGCCTATGTAATGTAGCTTCCATAAAAAACCAAAAGGACTGAATTTGGAGAGTTTCCAGAGAGCCAAACTCCTGGAGAGTAGCGAGCCTGCGGAGGGCATGGAAGTTCTGAGCTCCTTCCCCTACACCTTGCCCAGTGCATCTCTTCATCTGTGTACTTTGTAATATCCTTTATAATAAAATGTAAGTGTTTCCCTGAGTACTCCGGGCTGCTCTAGCAAATTAATTGAGCCCAGGCACGGGCGGATGGGAACCCCAACTTATAGCCATTAGTTTGGAAGCACAGGTAAAACAGCCTGAGGCTTTTGATTGGCATAGGAAGTGGAAGGCAGTCTCAGCCTGTAGAATCTGATGCTATGTCCTAGTAGAAAGTATCAGAATTGAATTGAATTGGAGGACACTGCAGAATTATTGGTGGAGAGAAAACGCCACACACTTCTTGGTGACCAGAAGTCTCAGAAGTCTTCTGTGTAAATTGTTACAGTATGTGAGAGCACAGAAAAAAATGGTTTGTTTTTTCTACTGGAGAAGATACAAAGACTCATCTATTTTTATGCATCTATATGAATGCATTTGTTTATTTTCTCATCTGTTTTTATTTTAAAGAAGGGATTTAAGAGGTATAAAGAGATATAATATATAGATGGTCCTTGACTTATGATGGTTCAACTTAAATGATGTTTTGACTTCATGATGGTGTGAAAGCGGTATGTATTTGGCATGCCCCTCCAATGACGATAGAGTTATATCTAGATAAACCCATCGTAAATTGGAAAGATACTGAGTTGTTGAATCAAAAACTAACTTTCAACTTACAATTGTTTCAACTTATGATGAGTTTACTGGGACATCCATCATCACTGAGAAGCATTTTTACATACAAGTTTCAGCCTTCAGCTTGCTTGCAGTCTACCTGAGGCTACATGATAATTCTTTCACAATCTAAATGATGTCACTCAGAAGTTTATAATTGAATGCTAAAGACATGTACGGACATCCACAGGTGGGTGAGAAAAATCCCTGTGCTGCCGTGGTTGGGAAAGGCCTCAGAGGAGGTGTGGGTAGCCCAGCCTGCCAATGGCTTCCTAACCTGTGCTCTTAAATTAGTTCTGTTCAATAGAAATATTACATGAACCACATGTGTAATTTAAGATTTTAAGATTTTCTAGTAGCCACATTTTTTAAAAAGTAGGAGGAAACAGGTAAAATTAATTTTGATATTATATTTTAATTTTACCCATTATAACTGAAATAGCATCATTTCAATATGTAATCAATATAAAAAAAGGAAGCCGGGCGCGGTGGCTCACGCTTGTAATCCCAGCACTTTGGGAGGCTGAGGCGGGCGGATCACGAGGTCAGCAGATCGAGACCACGGTGAAACCCCGTCTCTACTAAAAATACAAAAAATTAGCCGGGCGTGGTGGCGGGCGCCTGTAGTCCCAGCTACTCGGAGAGGCTGAGGCAGGATAATGGCCTGAACTCAGGAGGCGGAGCTTGCAGTGAGCCGAGATCGCGCCACTGCACTCCAGCCTGGGCGACAGAGCGAGACTCCGTCTCAAAAAAAAAAAAGTTGGCACTGTTTTTGAAATTCTGTATGTATTTTACACTTACAGCAAATCTCAATTCCAGTTAGCCACAGTTTAAGTGCTCAGTGGTCACATGTGACTAGTGGCTACCATGTCAGACATAATAACCCTAGCTGGTTTAGGAAGAAGGAAAGATTAGCAAAGGGAAAGAAACAAAAGTCACTGGAATTTACTGAACTCCTACTATGTACCAGGCAGGGCTAGGGCTAGTGTGAGGCATTTGATGAACAAAAGATCAGATCCTGTTTTTATTTAACATTTTGTTCATCATAAATTTTTGGCATAAATTTTGGTTTTAATAAATAGTGCATTAAAATATTTATCTTGATTACTACTTGTTTGGGCACCTCTTAAATCACTCACACTGACTCTAGGCCCAGCCCTGGCACCAGGCGCTTTCTAAGAACTTTCTAATGCTTTATTTGGGGGCACTAACTTGAACCAAACTGTGCTGTATATCAGAAACAGAGACCGGGTGTGGTGGCTCATGCCCATAATCCTAGCATTTTGCAAGGTCGAGGCAGGAGGATCACTTGAGTCCAGGAGTTCAAGACCAGCCTGGGTAACATAGTAAGACCTCATCTCTACAAAAAAATAAAGCAATTAGCTGGGTGTGGTGGCATGCTCCTGTACTTCTAGCTATTTGGGAGGCTGAGGTGGAAGTATTGTTTGAGCCCAGGAGGCTGAGGCTGCAGTGAGCTGTAGTCATGCCACTGCACTCCAGCCTGGGCAACAGAGCGAGACCCTATCTCAAAAAAAGAAACAGGAGTGAACTCCTATAATTTACTAAGCCATGGGCATTATTTTTTTAAATAAAATTTCAATTTAATTCAATTTAGAAACAAAAAGACATTGGTAAACAAATTGAAATTCAAACTAAATCTATGAACCAAACTGAAAATTTTGAAAATACTTCAGGACCAAATCGTAACCCAGGAGAGAGTTCATTGACTTTGATTCCCGGTCAAGGTGAACCTCGACTGTTGCACCTCCCTCATCAGGCAAGAAAAGAAGGAAAACAAAGTTTTTGAGAAGACTCTATCCTAGGCCTTGTTTCCTTCCCATGTTATAGCTTCAGTCTCCAGCTTTTTAAGGCTTAGTAGCTGCAGTCTCTATATAATGTTATATCGGGAATGTTACATTGAAAATATAACTTGGATGCTGAAAGAAAGGAAAAGTCTTGCTTATTAAAGTGGTGCCTATTTTCAGATAAAACCCTTTTCTTCCTTTTTAGGGAACTCAGAAACAAAGCAAATATTCAATTTGGAGATAATGGAACAACAATATCTGCTGTTAGCAACAAGGCCTATGTTTTTGAACGAGATCAATCTGTTGGAGACCCTAAAATTGACTTAATTAGAACATTAAATATTCCTGTATTGGTAAGTAGGCATTTTAATACCATTAATTTGGATTTTGGAAGAAAGGAAAAAGCTAAGTTAATGCTCTTTATGATTTTACATTTAGGAGCCATTAACTTATGTTGAAATATACATATATAAAAAGAAAAATACTTTTTTCTTCTTTTCTTTAAAGTACATCTTGGACTTTTTTCTAAGATTTATCAAATAAGTTCTTTTCAAATGATGACAAAATTCAGATTTTAGGATTTGTTTTCATAATTTCTTCCTGGGTGTTCAGGATTAGCAATTGTGCAAATAAATATGCCCCTAGGATTTTTTGGTAGCTAATAATTTTAAAAATGTTTATTTGCCCCATGTTTTCATTCAGAAATTCTAGCAATGAAATTTGTATACCATTTCTTACTTCAGATTTTTATGTTGGATTTTATATTCTCAAAATTCATAAATTGACACCAGAAATCAATAGACTGGGCTGTTGAGTACAGCCTACTGTGATTTCAGTGGGCTCTGTTTATAATGGTAATTCTACCTAATAACGACACATATTCTACATGTATTCTATACTAAGACCCTTGAGACTTTCTTTTTTTTAAATTAAATTTATTTATTTATTATTAATTTTTTTTGAGACAGGGTCTTGCTCTGTTGCCCAGGCTGGAGTACAATCAGTGGCTTCATCACAGCTCACTGAAGCTTCTTCCTCCTGGGCTCCAGGGATTCTCCTGTGTCGGCCAGGGACTCCCGGCGTGAACCAGTGTGCCTGGGCTGGCCCAGTAAACATTCTAATTCACCTACACCAACCCCTGCCGACTCTCCCACCCTAACCCCTAGGTGACCGCTCCATATGCAGCTGGACACTGATGATGGACCCAGGACCTAGACAGTATGAGGTCCCTGCCGCCTAGTCCCAGGGGTGTAGGTCGGGTTTATAATGAGCCTCTGGCCCTGCTCAGGAGGAAGGTAGCGCCACCTTGTGGCCAAAGATGCCGACATGTTTATAAGAGCTTTTCTCCTTTTGTGGTGTCCGGATAACTCAGAGCCTGCAAATGGTCTCTTCGTAAATATTACACTTACAAAATGCAGTACTGAGAAAGGACAGAGAAGAGGCTTTGTCTTCCATATGCAGCCAGAAAGGAGCTCACTGCCTGATTGTTCAGTTATTTAATCTCAACCTTTACATTTATATTTCCAACCCCCTTTGCTAAGGAGTGGTAGGAGAGAGTGGATGGAGGTGCTTTGGAGGGGATGCTGCTGTCTTAATATACCTCTGCTCCGCAGACTGTCATAGAGTGGTCCCAGGTCCACTTCCTCAGGGAGATCATCGAGGCCATGTTGAAAGCCTATCAGCAGAAGCTCTTTGTGACTCACACAGTTGATGAATTGCTCTGGGGCTACAAAGATGAAATCTTGTCCCTTATCCATGTTTTCAGGCCCGATATCTCTCCCTATTTTGGCCTATTCTATGAGGTAAGTAGATTTTTCTTTTCAGAACCTCTTTTTTTAGCTGACAGTGGGTTGGGGCACCCCAAGCCAGATTAACTTTGAGTTTCTTCTAGAAATTGCCTAGAGTTAAGATATCTTGTAGAGTATGTGAAAAATGGAGTGTTTTTTAGGAAGAAAAAAACTTGAGGCTGGGTGCGGTGGCTAATGCCTGTAATCCCAGGACTTTGGGAGACCGAGGTGGGTGGATCACTTGAGGTTAAGACTTTGAGACCAGCCTGGCTGACATGGCAAAACTCTGTCTCTACTAAAAATACAAAAATTAGCCAGGTGTGGTGATGTACGCCTGTAATCTCACCTACTCAGGAGACTGAGGCAGGTAAGTTGCATGAACCCGGGAGGCAGAGGTTGCAGTGAGCTGAAATCACACCACTCTACTCCAGCCTGGGTGACAGAGCAAGACTCTGTCTAAAAAAACCAAAAAAAAAACCCAAACAAACAAAAAAACAAAAACAAACACCCTGGAGTGCAGTGGATAGTTGGGAAGTTGGTAAAAGATAAAATAACCCCAGGAAGAGGATTAGATTAGGGGTGTGCTCTGGGATTCTGATGAGTCTCCTCAGCTTTAAATTTGTAGCTGTTTTCTGGTTCTGCCTGTTCAAGAGTCTTACCCTCTTCATGTAATCCTGTAGCATTCCAGTTTTTTTTTGTTTTTTGAGACGGACTCTCGCTCTTTCACCCATGCCGGACTGCAGTGGCGTGCTCTCGGCTCACTACAAGCTCCGCCTCCCGGGTTCATGCCATTCTCCTGCCTCAGCCTCTCCGAGTAGCTGGGACTACAGGCACCTGCCACCACGCCCGGCTAATTTTTTGTATTTTTAGTAGAGACGGGGTTTCACCGTGGTCTCGATCTCCTGACCTCGTGATCCGCCCGCCTCGGCCTCCCAAAGTGCTGGGATTACAAGCGTGAGCCACCGCGCCCGGCCAGCATTCCAGTTTTTATGGCAAACAGCAATAATTGTGTCCCTGGGCCTTCAAGGTTATACAAAACTTAGAAATTGTTAAAATAGAATTGTGAGCAAGTTTTAAAAAATTGTATGTGTGAGAGACAGGAGTCCTAAAAGTAGGGCCTCACCAACTCTGAATGCATCATTCTGGAGAAGCAGACCAGACAGGAGTTCCCTAGAGGGTCCTGTCTCAGAGGAACACAGCTTCATAGGACCAGAGGAAGCACAGATTTCTTGTCAAGCCCTGACTGAACCTCCCTTCTAGAAATAATTTCAGGAGAGCTTCCTACTGAGAGATACTATGCAAAGGTTCCCTCGAGGCCCTTTTGGTCCCAGTGGCTTCAGTCCATCAGCCAAGTAGATCTTGTTGCTAATATCTCACTGTTTCTCAGATAATTTGCATTATATAACTTGCTATTTTGTTTTTACATCATTGAATTCACCAGACTGATAGCCACACTATCTTATGTGGTTGTGAGGATTTCATGAGATGATTCACGCAAAAATTTTAGACCAGAGCCAGGAATATTACACTCAACAATTGTTCACTCCTATTATTATAGAGGAGCTACTACCTATGCTGTTTCTGAGAAATCATAGCTACATGCCCAAATAAAGAATTTTAGGAATGTATAGTATCTGTATGTGCCCTTAAGAAGTATAATTTGGAGAGAATATACAATTGAAGAACCTTAATTGAAAATAGGGCTATATTAATACCATCTTCTTCCAGTGTAGCTATTCTGGTATAACTGGTCCTGGTCCTGGACTTAGGCTTTTAAATTTGTTATTATTGAGAAATAATTCACTTACTATAAAATTTACCATTTTAAAATGTACAATTCAGTAGTCCTTAGTATAGTCACAAGGTTGTGCAACCATTACTGCTAATTCCAGAACATTTTCATTATCCCAAAAAAGAAACTGCATACTCTCTTAGCAGTCACTCCTATTCCTGTGTTACTCTCCCAGGCCCTGGCAACCACTAATCTACTTTCTGGCTCTGTGAATTTGCATATTCTGGACATCTCATATAAATGAAATCATATAATATATGCCCTTCTGTGTCTGCTTTTTAAATTTAGTATAATGTCGTCAGGGTTCATCCATGTTGTAGCATGTATCAGTGTTCCATTCCTTTTTATAACTGAGGAATATTCCATTGTGTAGATATACCACATTTTGCTTATCCATTTATCAGTTGATGGACATTTGGGTTGTTTCTTCTTGGCTGTTATTAGAAGTGCTGCTATGAATATTTGTTCATACAAGCTTTTATATGAACATTGGGTATATACCTTGAAGTGGAATTCTCTTGAGTGTATACATAGGTGTGGAATTTTGGAGTCCTATGAATTCTGTTTAACTTTTTTAAGAACTGACAAACTGTTTTCTGCAGTGACTGCAACATTTTTATATTCCTGCTAGCAATGTATAAAGGTTCCAATTTATCCACATCCTCACCAACGCATACTATTTTTCTTTTTTTTTTTTAATTGCCCTCCTAGTGGGTGTGAAGTGGTATCTCATTGTGGTTTTGATTTGCATTTCCCTAATGACTAATGATGATGAACATGTTTTTATGTGCTCTCTGGCCATTAGTATATTTTCTTTTGGGAAATGACTCTTCAAATCCTTTGCCCATTTTAAAATTGAGATCCTACTTTTTAAAACCATAAAATAATAATATGGTTAATATAGTATTTAGCAAAATAGTCACTATTTTCTGGTCCTGGTTCAGTCTTGTGTAGCAGTTAGGGCCTAATAGGACAGTTTGATGAAGATTAAATTTTTTAGTTACTGTATCAGTTAGGGTTGCCAGAGAAACTGAATCAAGAGGGTGTATAGATAGAGATGAGAAAGTGGGAGAGAGAAATTCATATTACGGAATTGGCTTATGTGATTATGGGAGCTGGTAAGTCTGAAATCCACAGGGCAGGCCAGCAGCTGGAAACTCAGGTAAAAGTTGATGATGTGGTCTTGAGTTTGAAATCTGTAGGGTGGGCTGCAACCTGGAAATCCAGGCAGAATTTCGATGTTGCAGTCTTGAGGAGAATTCCTCCTCTAGGAAACCTCTGTTTTTGCTTGTAAGGCTTTGAACAGATTGGATGGGGCCCAGCCACTCATTATTGAGGGTAACCTCCCTTAAAGTTAACTGATTGTAGATATTAATCACACCTACAAAATGCCCTCACTGCACCATCTGGGCTAGTGTTTGACCAAACAACTGGGCACCATAGCCTAGCCAAGCTGTCATAAAATTATCATAGTTACTTTAAATGATCATATTCACATATTTTCAGAAAAATGGGACTAATGACGGAGACTATGTTTTTCTAACTGGAGAAGACAATTACCTTAACTTTACAAAGATTGTGGAATGGAATGGGAAAACGTAAGTCTAATGATTTATCAGTGGAATTATTTTTTCAGTTTTCATTTAAACTACATATCTACTTCTACATTGCTTAAAAAATGTGTTTAGCCTTTTTTGGATGAAAAATATAAAATAGTCTTGTAATTATTATTCTACATATCAAGATGGTGGTAAAATATCTTACAAATTAAATATTAGTGATTTGTAGATTTATCATGGCCAGGCATGAATTATAGGCCAGTGAAAAGTCCCACTCTTGCTTAGTAGTCATTGAGTGATGTGTAGTAGCTACAGGACAAATACTTTTCAAACCACCACATGTTTTGGGCTATTTGGCCATTGCCTCCGTGAAAACTGATTTGGGCCAGGGACCTACTTTTTCTCCCCCTTGATCTAATTAACACTGTTGTGTCTGTGTATGAATAAGATACTGTGGATAGACAGCTCCAGTTAAATCTTGCAAAGTCCTGACCATTTAAGAGAATCTAAACTCAAATGTGATCATCTTTACTCTTTCTTGTGCTTATCAATTATAGGTCACTTGACTGGTGGATAACAGACAAGTGCAACATGATTAATGGAACAGATGGAGATTCTTTTCACCCACTAATAACCAAAGATGAGATCCTTTATGTCTTCCCATCTGATTTTTGCAGGTAAAAGCTTTAAAGATAAATTCTTTTTTAAAAATAAGGTATTTCACTGCAAGACCACCAAAAGCATGAGGAATATATGCAGACATACTTATTATGCATGGATATTTATGCATAATCAGTGATAAATGCTTATGGCACATCGAGACAGTATAGTGTACTGGTTCACAGCACAGACTCCTGACTGTTGGTTTGAATCTTGGCTCTACCACTTATAGCTGTGTGACCTTGGGCAAATTACTTAACCACTCTGTACCTCACTTTCCTCATTTGTAAAACAAAGAGAAATTGTTAACTATGTTAGAGGTTGTTATGAGGACAAATGAGTTAGTATTAGTAAAATACTTAGGCCAGGGCCTATCACACAGTAACCAATATTAAGTATTGGCTCTTAGTTACTGTGATATGCTCTGTCAAACATAAACTGACCTGGTCTACTTCCAGTCAATAGGTAGTCTCTACATGGAAGCCAAATAAAAGATACTATTGTCCATATTTCAGGAGAGTGGTTTCCTCAGGGGAGGCAGAGAAGGAATGGAATCAAGAGCATTATGTAGACAGGTTCAGTTATATCCATAATATAATTTTTATTTGTCTAAGTGGTGGATACAAAGGTATTTGTTAGAGTATTTTATCTCTTTCTGGTGCCTAAAATTTTTCATTAAAAAATGCTGTAGGGGTGGTTTGGTTTGTGCAGTGAAACCACCTATGTTATTCACAACCTTGCGAGAGATGTATCAACAGCTCTGGTTCAGAGATGAAAAAGTGAGGCCCAGAAGGCTATTCTGGCCAGCCTTCAAAGGAAGGGCTGAAGGCTCAGTGGTGACTGTACATCAAAGTGGTTAGGCACTATGCAGTGTAAGCAGTGGTCATATTACATGGGACTATGTTTGAAATCAGTAAGAATGAAAGGCAGAATTATGTTGAACTCCATTTAAATAAATGACTGGGACAAAATATGGAATCTGATTTTTTTTTTTTGTGGGGGGGGTGAGTATCAAAGTGTATATTCTAATAAAGTATCTGTCCAATGTGACACTTTTCAAGTGCCTAAGACCCTACAAGGCCACGGCCATCGCTGTCTGTTCTACTTAGCTTTGGCTCTGCCATGCCCTGGCTTCCCTACAATTCATCTTCTGCTTCACTACAATTCATCTTCTGCTTTATTACACGTTGAGTTGACAGAATGCCTTCCAAACATTCTTTTCTACTTACCCTATGAGCTTTTGGCCGTGTTGTACCTGAGAACTGTTGCTAACTTGCGGATTTGGGGCAGATTACACTGACCAGAGTCCACGTTCACTTTTTATTCTTACATCCTAACAGGTCAGTATATATTACTTTCAGTGACTATGAGAGTGTACAGGGACTGCCTGCCTTTCGGTATAGAGTTCCTGCAGAAATATTAGCCAATACATCAGACAATGCCGGCTTCTGTATACCTGAGGGAAACTGCCTGGGCTCAGGAGTTCTGAATGTCAGCATCTGCAAGAATGGTAAGAACTCAGAGAGGGGACATGATAGGGGTGTCAAGAATGCAGAAGGATTGGAGTTCAACAAAGAATATGTAGCTGGGCATAGTGGCGCACACCTACAGTCCCGGCTACTAAGGATGCTGAGGTGGGATGATCACTTGAGCCCAGGAGTTCTCAAGTCCATCCCGGGCAACATAGCGAGACCCCTGTCTCTAAAAAACAAAACAAACAAAAAAGAATATATTGTCAGCCCACTAGAAAGATCAGTTTCTTTCAAGAATGATGTTTCATAACATGGCTATTGAATGGTAAAAAAAATTATTGGCTTTTCTGTGATGCTTTTTATTTCTAGAATGCCATGTTGTGTTTTTTTTTCTGGACAGTAGTTTAGAAGTCTTAACAGTAATAATAGCTCATGTTTACCAAGCACCTGATGTATGCCAGTCGCTGTCCTAAGTGCTTTACATATTTACATGTAGTTAATGCATGCAAAACATTAACTGATTTCATGTTCAAAACAATGCTAAGGCTCGGCACGGTGGCTCATGCTTGTATTCCCAGCACTTTGAGAGGCCGAGGTATGAGGATTGCTGATCAAGATCAGCCTGGGCAACATAGCAAGACCCTGTCTCTAAAAAAAAAAATTAAAAAATTAGCTGGGTGTGGCAGCACACACTTGTAGTCACAGCTGCTCAGGAGGCTGAGGCAGGGAGATTGCTTGAGCCCAGGAGTTCGAGGTTGCAGTGTGCTATGATTGTGCTACTGCACTCCAGCCTGGGCAATAGAGTGATTCTGCACCTCCCTGCCAAAAAAAAAAAAAAAAAAAAAA
The DNA here is from genome assembly GCF_009828535.3 of Hylobates moloch. NCBI lineage: Eukaryota > Metazoa > Chordata > Mammalia > Primates > Hylobatidae > Hylobates > Hylobates moloch. The sequence continues at coordinate 56,438,245 of NW_026652277.1, forward strand.
AAGCTAAAAGAAAAAGTGGACAACTCACTTTTAAGAAAGTACGTATCATGGCAAAGATTCTCAGTGATTTTGAAGCAGAGTTAGTTTTAAACCCTCACACAAATGTCCCAGTGTTTCTTAATGTCAGAGCTACTCTGCTCCTTTCCACGAATGAGGCAGAATTATCAGTGGCACAACTGACAAAACTATTTTCTTCATCTTGAAGAGTAGTTTTAACAGCCACATGTTGCAGAATTATTCACAATGAACTTACTAGATAGTAGACATTCAGCGGCCTGTTTTTATAATTGGGGAAACTAGGGCTCAGAGAGGGAACATGATTTTGATGCGACTCCTCCCTCTGAGCAGATCCCTGGCGGAACTCAGGGTCTTCTCATATTTGCCCTGTGATTCCCTCTTGGGCTATAATTCCTTTAAAATTTCTCTGGAGAGCTCTCTGTGTAGTCCCTTTCTCCTGAATAAAGTAATGTGCTCACTTTTGCTCCCTTATCTAACTCATTTTAAAACCTCCTTTCAGGCCTGGCATGGTGGTGTGTGCCTGTAGACCCAGCTACTCGGGAGGCTATGGTGGGAGGGTCGCTTGAGCCCAGTTTGATTCTAGCCTGGGCAACATAGCGGGACTCCATCTTTTAAAAAAGAAAAAAAAAGAATAAGATATCATTTTGGAATAAGTCTGAAGTCAGCAGTATACCTCCTGATCCTTGTCTGACAGGGCAGTGACTCCCACACCTGGCTTTACTTCAGAATTATCTGGAGAGTTATTAAAAATTTATTGGTGAGGCATGGTGGATCATGCTTGTAATCCTAACACTTTAGGAGGCTGAAGCAGGAGGCTCACTTGAGGCCAGGAATTTAGACCTGCTTGGGCAACAGGGAGACCCCATCTGAACAAAAAATTTAAAAATTAGCTGGGCATAGTAGCATACACCTATAGTTCCAGATACCCAGGAGGCTGAGGCTGGAGCATAGGAATTCAAGGCTGCAGTGAGCTATAATTGCAACATTGCACTCCAGCCTGGGCAACAGAGTGAGACCTGGTCTCAAAAAAAAAATTTTATATATATAAAAAATTGTGTGTATATACATATATGTATATACATATATATACGTATATCATATATATGTGTATATATACATATATATACAACTGACAAAAGTATTTTTCATCCTGAAGACTAGTTTTAACAGCCACATGTATATATATTTATGTATGTATAAGTTAATATATTTGTTAATATATGAGTATATTAACAAATTTTATATAATAGTTATATAAATATGCATATATTTGCATATATATTTACTATATCTTTATATATGTATATAGTATATATATAGGTATACACACACGTGTGCAAGCATGCACACACACGCATGGTGCACACACACACGTATGTCCCAGGGTCCCATGTTGGATATACCAGGGCCCCAGAATCTACGCTTTTAACAAGTACTCCAGCTGATTTCCATAAAGATGGCATGTAGGTATTTGGGGACCATTGTGCAAGGGAACATGGTACCCTTTACCTGGAGATAAAGACCAAAGGTGAATGGGAACAAGTTCCTGGTTGTGATCTCCCCCATTGCCTTACTGGTAATAGTCCTGAAACAGTGTCCCTGCCCCCTCGTCTGGTGTGCATCTGGCTCAAAGCAAAAATGTAGATATATTTTCTCTTGCTGTTTTTATTAAATTCTGTTTCCTCAAGAAGCTGATGCCAGAATCAACAGAAATATTCTACTTTACACATTTAAACTTTTTGCTACAATCCTTTTCCTCTTCCCTCTTACGTATTCCCGAATTTGGACTGAAGTGAAACTCTCCAGGATTATCCTCCAGTGTTTTGAATTCTCCAGGGAAACATTTTGGATAGCAGGATGAGTGAGTGTTCTGGAGTCAGGCAGATCTGGGTTTGAGTCATATTCTATTTATTGGTAAATTGGCCAAAGTTTATTAAGGAGGGTTCCAGACATCAGTTTTCTCATTAATAAAATGGAGGTGGTTATAGCTTCTTGAGGTTGTGTGAGAGTTAGAAATAATATATATAAAACACTCAGGACAGGAGCCCTTATTAAGCCCTCAACGGATTTAAAAAATACATTTTCGAGGTCATTATAGGTCACAAAGAAGGAAGTCGTGCCTTTGTGGAACTATTCAGCAGTAAACAGCAAAATGCGTGTGCATGTGAGAGATGAGTCATGTGTTCCTTAAGCCATGGGCTGGTGGATATGTAAGCAAATTTAAATAACTTGCCGACAAGCTGCTTTCTCCAAAAATGTATTTCCCTGGCAGCAATTATTGGGTCCCTCTCTTCTTTTCAATAGCCAGATCTAGAATAGGTTTCCTTTTGGTAACTTGTTTCCCTATTTGGTTATATATATATATATATATTTTTTTTTTTTTTTTTTAATCTACATAAGCACTTATTTGGTTCTTAAAATGAATAAGAAAGGAAAAAAATCCAGAATCTTTGTGATCTGGTTAGAGGCTGGGTGTATAGCACAACCAGGCTAACTCTTAAAAAATTATATAGGCCAGGTGTGGTGGCTCAAGCCTGTAATCTCAGCACTTTGGGAGGCTGAGGCGGGCAGATCACTTGAGGTAAGGAGTTCGAGACCAGCCTGGCCAACATGGCGAAATGCTGTCTCTACTAAAAATACAAAAAAATTATCCGGGTATGGTGGTGCGTGCCTGTAGTCCCAGCTACTTGGGAGGCTGAGGCAGGAGAATTGCTTGAACCTGGGAGGCGGAGGCTGCAGTGAGCTGAGATCGTGCCTATCTTTTGTAAAAACAAAACAAAACAAAAAACCACCACAATTTTTTTTTAATGTTAAAAAGGACAAGAAATAAAAAGACAGTCCACTTATTGATAGAGAATTGTAGTTGAAACTAGTGCTTTGAGGTACAATACTCTTCATTCACTTAGTATTCTGCCTTCATAGCCTGATGGCTAGCTGTCCCTGGGTAAATTTTGTAACTTCTATGAACCTCACTTTCTTCAAATGCAAAGTGAGGCTAATAGTTCTGACTTTACTGGGCTGTTGGGAGCATTAATTAAAATAATGTATATGAAGCACTTATACTTTAACTTCAGTAAATCTTTGCTGAAGAATAAATAATTTAGCCTGAACTTCAATATATAATGTGGGATAAAAAATTGGGGGTAAATGAGATATCAGAAAATGAAGTATAAATCCTGAACTAGGAGGTAAAGAATGGTGTTTTAGCCTGCCCAAGTTAATTTATATGTAGCTTTTTTGTTTTTCTTTAGGAACCAGGCTGTGGCCAGGAACTTTTATATTCAGCTTAGATTTTAAAAACAGCATCACTCATTTCTGTTTTCCTTTAAATGCAGGTGCACCCATCATTATGTCTTTCCCACACTTTTACCAAGCAGATGAGAGGTTTGTTTCTGCCATAGAAGGCATGCACCCAAATAAGGAAGACCATGAGACATTTGTGGACATTAATCCTGTGAGTACATACTTCCTCCTGGTAAAAGAGCATATGTTTTATTCTGTCTATACATTGTTCACCAGTTTAGTCCTGAGCCTTCCTTAAAAACATCCTTACTTTCATATACATATTCAAGTGGGAGAAATTCAGCTCAGTGCTGGTGGAGGCATTGTCTCATAGCCCTGTAATTAGAAGGCTGAATTTTGTGGATTGAATAGCAGAAATATGAGCAAACCTGCCTTTAACAAAAAGCAACAGTGAAAACTCAGTTATTGGAAACTACTGATGTACCCGTGTAACCCTGTCAATCTTCTGATGCTAGCCTTGGACCTCAACATATATTTATTTCTCTCCCTTGGGACACAGATCAATAAGGTTAAAGATATCCCTTTGCTTCCTCACTGCCAGGAATATTTTGGTTGAAATATGAATATGTATATTAACCTCAGTCACTTTTGGCAAACTTCTTTCTACAGGTTGAGAGTTTATTATATTATTAATTGTAAAGGTATCAGATATACATAGAGGAGACATACATATATGTGTGTATATGTGTGTGTGTGTGTGTGTGTGTGTGTGTGTGTATATAATACACATTTAATCCTGTATTCATAGAATAGAAAAACAAAAACCATGCTAACCATGTCATCATTTTTGGAATTTGAACATTATGGACCAATAAAAAAAAAAAAGTAAGAACATTCTTTTAGCACAGTATTTCATGGGTACTTCACACTCTTAGCTACATACATTGCATTTGTATCTGAGAAACCAGTGATCTTATGCTCTGGTGAATAAGATTGTGTGTGGTTTTCTCCCTTTTCTCTCTTAGCCATCAGCTGATCAGTTCCCTTGGATCAGCCAAACTATTAGCAGTGCTTGTCACCAAGGGATGAACACAGTCTTATAACCTTAATGCAAAGATGGAGCTGCCCTAAGGATGACAAGTGCTGCAGCTGTGCCCCATGGCTGTGCTAGGTGGGCCCTATACTAGGATGCCACTCTCTGGCAGTGACCACCACCCTCTTCTTAGCTCTCTGGACAACTGCCTGGAAATCCAGACCTGACTGGCTATCTTTTAGGCCTCCTTCCTGTTGGAGTCCTTCTAAGGCTGTGCTGTTCAGAGCGGCAGCATCTTGGGAGCTTGTTAGAAATGGCCAGCCTACTGAATCAGAGCCTGCATTTTAACAGGATTCCCAAGGACCTATGTTCATATTCATGTTCGAGGCACATTGGTCTATCAGCCACCTAATACAACCCATGGTTCTCATTCTGTTCTGGGGATCACTTTTGCTTGTTTTCACTCTGCCTGTCACACATGGTAATGGTCACCTTGTTTATGAGGACTACACAGAAATGGTGCTCTATTGAAAAAGTTGTTTGCAGTTTAATAAATCCTAATGTTTCCTTTTCACTTCTCTGATTTGCAGTTGACTGGAATAATCCTAAAAGCAGCCAAGAGGTTCCAAATCAACATTTATGTCAAAAAATTAGATGACTTTGTGTAAGTTTTGCTTCTTTCTATGGAGGAGACAGCAGTTTTGCTCCACTGCCCATCTGGTGGGGTTGATGTCAGGAGGAGTACAGCCTACTTCATCTAAGCCTGCTCACCCCTGCACTTCAGGGATGGGGCATGATCAGCATTTTCATGGGTGCCTTGGTCTTGGAATTTACTTGTTTTATTTAATCATACACTTACAGAGTGCTTCCCATGGATCAGGTATTGTTCTCAGCACCTTATGTGGATTCACATATAACCTTGTATTATCCCCATTTTACAGATGAGGAAACAGAAGCAGAGCGTTTAGGTAACTTGGCTAAGCCTTACTATCTAGCCTTACTATCTAGTCAACTTTTATCCACTCCACTAAGCCTTTCCCTCATGCACCTTGACTCTCTTGGTGTATTAGACTGTTCTTGTGTTGCTATAAAGAAATACCTGGCTGGGCACAGTGGCTCATGCCTGTAATCCAGCACTTTGGGAGGCCAAGGTGGGTGGATCACAAGGTCAGGAGATCAAGACCATCCTAGGCAACATGGTGAAACCCTGTCTCTACTAAAAATACAAAAATTAGCTGGGCATGGTGGTGGGTGCCTGTAATCCCAGCTATTCGGGAGGCTGAGGCAGGAGAATCGCTTGAACCAGGGAGTCGGAGGTCACAGTGAGCCAAGATGGTGCCACTGCAGTCCAGTCTGGCAACAGAGCAAGACTCTGTCTCAGGAAAACAAAAAAAGGAGGGGAGGGAGGGAGGCAAAGGAAAGGAAATACCTGAGATTGGTTAATTTATAAAGAGATTTAATTGGCTCACAGTTCTGTAGGCTGTACAGGAAGCATGGTGCTGGCATCTGCTCAGTTTCTAGGGATGCCTCAGGGAGCTTTTGCTCATGACAGAAGGTGAAGCAGGAATAAGGCACATCACATGGGGTGGGCAGGAGCAAGAGAGAGAGGAGGGGAGGCGCCACACACTTTTAAATACCAGATCTCATGATAACTCACTATCACAAGGACAGCACCAAGGGAATGGTGCTAAACCATTGATGAGAAATCCACCCCCATGATCCAGTCACCGCCCACCAAGCCCCACCTCCAACACTGGGGATTACATTTCACCCTGAGATTTGGGGGAACAAGTATCCAAACTATATCACTCAGAGACTTGAGACAGAGTCTCTTCCTCTCTCTGTGTTCCCACTGATCCCACTTGGGGCCAGCCATAGCTCTCATTTGTATAGTTATAATCTCTTGAGTCTAGCCTTACTTCCCCATGCTGCAGCTTAATTTGGATTCCAAAGTACAATCTCCTGCTCAGACTTTTCAATGGGAATTTTTTAGTATGAGAAACTTATGATATAATGTTGAGTGAAATAAACAGGATGCAAAACTATGCATAATATATTTATCTGTGAAACTTGGCTTGTTTACCTCATTGAATTTGCCAGATTTAATACCAGGTGTCATGGCTCCTTCTAAGAAGTAGGTGGTTTACAAGAATGCATTTTGTTATCTGTATATCTATTTCTGAGGCAGTATAATTTAGTAGTTAAGAGCTGGAATCTTGGAATCAAAGTGGAATTACATTTCTGGTTCCATCACTTACTTGTGGTGATCCCAGGCCTCTCTGAGTCATAATTTTCTCATTTGTAAACCTGGGACAGTAATACCTACTGTAGGAATTGAATGAGATAATATCCCAAAAACACCCAGCACAGAGCTGGCACATGGTACGTGCTCAGTTGGCTCTTGTTGCAAAGACAGTACTTCAGTGGCCTAGTTACAAAACACTCTGAGGAGTGACAGTTTTGTTCTGTCGACTGGAGCCTTCCCTGATGACTCTAAGGAGAATAGTAATCATTTTAAGGAATCTGCCTTCAGTATCTTGTGTTTTGATAAAAGTACAGCACATGGAATTGCTAGACAGACTGGAATCTAACTTTTGGTGTATATGTTTGCAAAGATAACTAAGAAATCAGTAAATTCTGGGTAATTTAAGAAATACATGTACTAGAATCTTCATATAAATGTGTCTGTCCGGGAAAGTATGCCATTGTGATGAGGATGTTTCTGAAACAATCTCATCCTTTGTCTTTGTAGTGAAACGGGAGATATTAGAACCATGGTTTTCCCAGTGATGTACCTCAATGAGGTAAGTCCTGAGACGGAGGGAGCCACGGGTGTTTTCAGACTCAGAAAAAAATCCATTATGATGTCTACTGTTGTAGTTACGTGTAAGTTATGACAAAAGGGCAAAAGACTTTTAAAACCTGTTATTCCTCAGAAAATTTCACTTAAATGTTCACATGAATCTGCCTGTGTCTGAGAGTTGATTTGGAGAAATGATGGAAAGATATTTTCCTTCTCAAGAACACTATTTGGGCAAAACTCCCTTCTGGGGAGCTGCTCACGTAGGAAACAAAAACAGGTAAAAGGAGCCATTGGCAGACATTGCTGAAGCAGGGAAATAGCTCACACTCAGATTGATGCCAGCTAGCCCTTTGTCTCCCCCTTCTTTGAAACCATGCTGGTTTAAGACACCTGTGATAAATTCTTTTCTGAATCACATATCACGTTTACTGTAGTTATATCTCCTCAGTTTCTCCTGCTTCCACCCAGTTTGAGGAAAAAAAAAAAAACGCAGGTTTTTTTCTTCAATAAATTCTTGATTGGCAAACTTCTCCTTTTTATTATTTTTCTGTTTCCTAAAAATACTTGCTGTTTGTAGAATATTGAATAACAGAGATCAGCAACAAAAAGAAAAATTAAAATCACTATTCATAAAATCTGTCAGCCTGATAATATTGTTGTTATTTTATTTTACTCAATGTGTTGTACAATTTTTTTCCAATAACAACTTTAAAAGGTAATCTAATGTTTTACATTTTATAAAACATGTGCTCTTTATAGAACTCTTAGAAATTTTTTTAAAAATTGATTTAAAAAGTAAATTACTGAAAGTCCCTCTCAGAGGCAGGTGCAGTTCAGATGTCAACTCCTGATATTTTCTGATCTTGATATTACATAGTTGAAATCATACGATAGATACAATTTTATATCTTTTTTCTTCATTTAGGATTATATTGGTATTCACATTTACAAACTTTTAAGGGTTTGTGATTACAATTCTAAGATGAGGTTTTTATCGTTTCATAGGAAAAATTCAGGCAATATTTACCAATTTATAGGATCTCTTTGCAATTGCTCCTGATCATCCATGTTCCTGTTTGTGGGCAGGGGCATGAAAGTAGGTCTTTTTGAAAATGCAGAAGGACACTTTTCTGCCAACTTCTGTTCAGTAGTGGCATATTTGAAGTCCCTCCACCCCCAACTTCTAATTTGCTTTTTTGTGAAAGACTAGATTAAGTCCAGGTGTGTGGAGTGGAACCTTGTATTTTTGCTGCCTCCTAGGAAGAGCATGATTATTCTCTTCTCTAGAAAAATAAAATATTAGACCTGGAAGTCTGGAAGTGACCTTGGAGACTGTTGCCACGCCACCTTTTTACCGAGGAGGAAACTCTATCCAGTTATTGGAAAAACTGTCTTAGAACCCAATCCACTGACTCGGTCCAATGAAAAAAAAATGCTTTCTTTTTTTTTGAGACAAGGTCTCACTCTCACCCTGTACAGTGGTGCAATTTCGGCTCACTGCAGCCTCGACTTCCTAGGCTCAAGTGATCCTCCCACCTCTGCCTTCCAAGTAGCTGGAACTACAGGTGTGTGCCACCATGCCCTGCTAATTTTTTTTTTTTTTTTTCTGAGATGGAGTCTCGCTCTGTCACCCAGGCTGGAGTGCAGTGGCCCAATCTCAGCTCACTGCAACCTCTGCCTCCTGGGTTCAAGCAATTCTCGTGCCTCAGCCTCCCAAGTAGCTGGGACTACAGGTGCCTGCCACCACCCCCGGCTAATTTTTGTATTTTTAGCAGAGATGAGGTTTCACCATGTTGAAACTCATGACCTCAAGTGATCTGCCCACCTCGGCCTCCCAAAGTGCTAAGATTACAGGCATGAGCCACCATGCCCAGCCCCAGCTAATTTTTGTATTTTTTGTAGAGAGGTGGTTTCACCACATTACTCAGGCTAGTCTCAAACTTTTGAGCTCAAGCAGTCCGCCTGCCTTGGCCTCCCAAAGTGCTGGGATTACAGGCGTGTGCAACTATGCCAGGCCTCCAATGCAAATTAAGCCTAAACTAGGCCAGAATTGTTGCTCATAATTTCTATGGAATTAAGCTCTTCAGATACCTCACTCATTACACTAGGTGGTAATTCCTCTACTCTGCATACACTAAGTGTTATTCTAGTACATTTCCTACTATCAGCAGTCTCTGGAATTCTAGTTAGCCCACAACTTTGCTGAGCACTTTCTGTAGAGGACTGTGGTCCTGATTACTATAGATGTAACCAAGAAAGAAATTATACTTTCCACATACTGTTTTTGCAGTGTTTCATTTATTTATTCATTTAATCAGCCAGCATTAATCAAGCACCTACTGTGTGCTGGGTGCTATACCCAGTGTGGAGGTGACTGAGGTTAAGTCTTGCCTTCAGGGACTTCACAGTCATTGCAAGACAAACAGTTACAATGCAGAGTGCAAGGACAATGATGGAGGTGGAGAGTGAGATGGAAACTTAGGGAGGAGGCCTTTGACTAGGCCTGAGGTAGCCAGAGAAAACTTTTGGAAGGAAGTGATGCTGAGCTGGATTTTTAAGGATGAATTGGAATTATCTGACATAAAACAAAAGATGATACTGTCTCAATATTTCTGAATACATTTTACCTCCTTTTTCCAATCTATTTTAAAAGTAAAAAAAAATGTCTTCAGGAGAAGACAAGATATTAATGAATAAATGTCCCTTCTGATTACTCTGACTTATAAATGGATTTTCAGTATGTTTGGTTTGCTAACAAGAGGACGTTCCCAAATCGTATTAAATAAAGGAAAGATATAGCAAAAAACAGTTACACACTGGATGTTTAGTCATCAAGAATACTGTTTTCTTGCCTCTCCAGAGTGTTCACATTGATAAAGAGATGGCGAGTCGACTGAAGTCTATGATTAACACTACTTTGATTATCACCAACATACCCTACATCATCATGGCGCTGGGTGTGTTCTTTGGTTTGGTTTTTACCTGGCTTGCATGCAAAGGACAGGGATCCATGGATGAGGTGAGAACTGGCTGAAGGAACTTCTTCCTCACCTGAGGAATTCAACTGTACTTCACTGAAGGGCTGTCAGCTGGCTTATTAGGATGAATTCTGGGATTTTATGCTGGGCATAGTGATTTCATGCTTATTTTACTGTTGGACCAAATGGGAAGCAAAGGAAGTGTGTCAACGAAGGTGGAGGGATAGAATGTACCATCTAGTATTTGGGGAATAGAATCTCTTTGGATGTATCCCCTGGGAGTTAACTTTATGTCTTTGAAAACAATAACCTGAAAGAAAAGGAAGAATATATAACAGTTACACATCTGATCTTTGGTGTCAGACTGCCTGAGTTCAAATCCCAGTTCTGCCACTTAACAGCTATACGACCCTAGAAACTGTGCTTCAGTTTCTTCATCTGTAAAATGGGATAATAAAAGCCTCCCTTATGAGTTTTTCATGAGGATTAGATGATATAGTAGACATAAAGGACTTGGCCCAGTGTTAGCGTATAGTAAGAGCTCAATAAAGGTTTAAGTATTATTAAATATGATAAAACAGCTCCAAGATTATAGATTAAGACAGCCAGGGCCCTGCTTGGAAAGAATCCCTGATGTATCCAAAGATACCTATGATTTAGGTATCACTGCATAATAAATGATTGGAACATGGGTGTAGTTACTTTCCTGGAAGGCTAGGATAAAGAGTTGGGTTGGCCTTTCCAAGTGACCAGCCGCCCAACCAGGAACCTAAATACCTCCAATGAGCCTTTTCTGTAGAAGCCCTTCTTAAATTTTCTGCAGCTTCCTTTTTTTACGACAGAGGCCTTTTTTCCTCCAGTTTCCTCAACTAAGTGTCCAAGGCAAATGTGAAGTAGAAAATAAATACATGAAACCATCTGAGTAAAATTAGCTGAATTTCTCTGACTTCCATATTCTTCCATTATTTCTCTTATCCCCTGCCAGTCACTTTAGCCTGAATTAGCTGTGAGGCAAACTATTTTGCCATTTCTATGTGTGAATCTTCCAGTCTGATTTTATGCAGTCATTGAAATTGTCTTAAGCACAAATGAAACCTCATGGAAATGTTAATTACTGCTCCTACAATTAACCTTCCTCATATATTCAACAAGCAAGCAATTATTGAGAACTACTATCTCTGAGACACCACTCCTTAGTAGGTTTCAAACCAGGAAGGAGGCAAATTGAATAGAGTTTTATAATCCAGATCAACACAGAGAAGGGTACTGCTCTGGTATTGAGGGTGGGAGTGGTCAGAGAAGGCCTCCTGGAAAGGTTAGGCCCAAATCTTCAAGAACAAGCAGCAGCCCAAGAGGGGAGGTGAGTGGGATGAGCCACCTTCCTATAGGTCTCTCCTCCTTCCATGCCCCCACTCCTCACCCAAACTTTTCACACTGGGGAGAAGTTTCTGACATGAACACCTAACTTGTCTTCTCTCTTCTGTGTTTCAGGGAACAGCGGATGAAAGAGCACCCCTCATTCGAACCTAAACATTGCCTTTGCTTGGTGAAGAAACTGTGTGAGCTGTCCTGACCTGGACCATGACGTGGGGAAACCCTCCACCTCCTTGCAGGCTTGTTGCCTGTTGAAAGAAGGGAAAAGACATAGCGCTGGCAAGTGATAGGAACATTCTGGCCAGAGGTTAAAGAGCAGGCTGACATGGCTGGCCATTAAGCTTTATAAAATCATGTGGGCTCTGCAATTGTTCTTTTATGTGTCTAGCAAGTATTTAATAAACCCTTGTATAGTAATTTTGTTGTTGTTGGGTGCTGGTAGCTCCAGAATTTTGTGACCACTGTTGTGGGTAAAATGTCTCTGCATCACTTGTTAATGCTACTTGGTCTAACTTTATTCAGTATGCTTCATTCACCGAACTTTGTGCTCAAAATGTGTATATACCATTTAATGTTGTATTCCTCCATTTCACTTGCAAAACAGAAGTAAATAAGAGTTCGGGACCCAGGGTAAAATGGTAGCTTCATCCAATATATCATTCAAATGCATCTGATTTCTAAAACATTACATATTACATTTTATGCTGATCTTCAGTTCATAATTCCTCCAGGAAAACTCAGTCTTCCAACTACAATAAAATACTGGGTAGAATCAAATGGGAAAGGGGTTGGGTGGGGCAATACCCATGAGTTAATAGTGACAAGCTCCTAAGGATTTTTAACTTGTATTTTTGTGAATGAAGAGAATGCATAAATAATGTTGGTGAGGATAAAGTACAGATATTTCATGTAGAATTAAATGCTAGTTATGATGCTTGTGGATAGTTAACTGTTTTTTTTTTAGTCAAAATGATCGTGCTATGAAAAGATGCTTCTGAGAGAATGTAATGAGTAACTGATTTTTCTTCCTGAGTCGCCCTTGCCAAATGTTACTGTATTAGTTAATCTAATATTAAGTGATTATTTGTAAAGTTATGAATATGGGAAATCCATCTATCTACAGCCTAAGTTACACATAAGTTTCAGAAAGTCTGATTAGACTAAAGAGACATTTCTTCTGGGACAGCCTTCTTCTTGGTAATTTTGAAGTTCTTTTTACAAGTTCCTTCCTTACATTCAGTTCTTTCCAGTGTTTTGTAGCTCACTGTCACTCACTGAATAGATAAACGTGTGCCCTACACTTCCTGTGACAATCATTTTGCTGACAGAATGATAGATGTTTAAAATATTGCACAAAGTACTTTAAAGAAAGGTCTGTTAGGACCAGAAGCAAAGACACCACTTTTCAAAGGACTTCTTGGTTTCAGCATAACCTAAGACAGGGAATTGGGAGCCATGGTATGTCACAGTGTTCAGAATTCAAGCATATTTAAGGGCATTTTCTTTGATTCTCAAAGTTCACCATTCATTTTGAATTGAGAAGCCTATACATTTAGCTGACAAAGTGCTTATAGAATTTCTTACTGAACCATTCAGAAGGATTTTTTTTTGTGTTTAAAACTGGATTTCAATGTAAACAAATGAAGAAAAAAATATAGATTTCATTTCCATAGCTTCTTATCCCTGTATTGAGGTAATAAATTGTTTTACTGACAATTTTTCCTTTTTCTACACTAAAACGACATGTGATATATTTCCCCCCTTGAAGAGGCAATTCATTAAACTCTCCACTTTTCTATAGAATCAAGATAGAACCTTCAGATACTCCAACTCACCAAAATGTAAAAAAACTAACAAAAATATTTGGTCTTCAATAATGTTAAATATCTAGATTTTTAGAATTTATCAATATTTAACTAGATAATTGGACATGTCTTATTTATGCATGTACTTATCCATAATAATAAAATTGACAACGCTAGTACATACTTATTGGTTTAGTCCTATTATCAGGATATAATCATCTGTGAGGAGGATATTTTAAATACTGTAAATGATAACAGTTAATGATATACACATTTAGACTGAGTTGCACACTGGCAGGGAGACCAAAAACATATTACTTCCATACTTGTGTCATGATTCTTTTTTTTTTGAGACAGAGTCTCACTCTGTCACCAGGCTGGAGTACAGTGGCGTGATCTCGGCTCACTGCAACCTCTGCCTCCCAGGTTCAAGCAATTCTCCTGCCTCAGCCTCCCAAGTAGCTGGGACTATGGGTGCGTGCCACCACGCCCAGCTAAATTTTGTATTTTTAGTGGAGATGGGGTTTCACCATGTTGGCCAGGATGGTCTCGATCTCCTGACCTTGCGATCCGCCCACCTCAGCTTCCCAAAGTGCTGGGATTACAGGCATAAGCCACCGGGCCTGGCCTGTTTCATAATTCTTAATAGTTACTTGGTTTAAATCACATTTGATACTATCCTTCTGAAAAGTCTGAGACAGACCTACAAACTACAGTCAAAATTATAGATTAAGAGGAATGAATGCACCTATTTGGCTTTAAGTTGAAGATAAATTATTTCTCATGCTCATTTTCTTGCAGCAGTTATCTTAGAAAGACCCCCAAAGGCTTTGTGATTATAAGCACTGTCATGATCACAGAATGCAAGCTTCTGGTACCATGATCCTCAACTTAGAGAGGAAGAAACCAAGACAGAGAGCTTAACTCACTTCTCTCAGGGAAAATTAGGAGTTGAGCACAGGACAGGAAATGGGCTTTGCCACTTTTAGCTCCAGGCTTTTCCAACCAGACTTGATTCCTCATGTTCTAGAAAGATCACTAATGGTCAAGTGGAACAAGCACTACACAACTAACCCCTATTGGGGTTTTTAACTTAAGGGAGGCTAATTTTTAATTTAAACTGCTCGAGATATGAGTTCTGCAAAAGGTGGTCCGCATCCTTGGCCCTCTGGGCATTATCACTAAATTGCTTGTGCCTGTTAACAAGAATACTGACCAGAATGCTCTTCATGTAGCTTATACAGTTGGTTCACTTCATACGGTTCTTGACATGTTTATTTCTACCCTTAATGCAATGAAATGTTTCATTAATAAAAAACCACTTTATATAAAATTGCTCTAGAAGTCATATGTCATTGGATGTCCTGTTGTTTATGGAGTTTCACTGGAAAGATGTTCCTTGACAGATGCAGCCCTGAGTCACACACTTGGGCCATGTCTGAGTTCAGCTTCGCTGTAGTGGACAGTTACAATCAGCCTGACAAGTTTCACTCCAAGCAGTCCCACACTCTGCTTTTCTGTCTTAAGTCCTTCTCAAGAGCCCTCGAAGCACCATAGGAGTATCAGGGAGTTAATAACCCAAGGCAACCCTCAACTAAATGGGGCAGGAGTCAGTCAGCTGATAGATGTTTCAATCCTCACAGGACCAATTCTCAGGCTTATTCCACATGGGTCCTCAATTAGGGTTGCCCACAGTGGTAACTACTTTCTATTAGTGTTTCTTTATTCCCTGTCTTAATCACCCAGCCCTTCAATGCTGCTTCCCAAATCATCCACCTGTCCTAACATCCTTATCTTAGGTCTGCTTCCAGGTAAACCCAACCAAAATGCACATAAGTCAACCCGAAAGGGCTCAGTAGGATCCAAGAGCTATTGGAGAGGCACTGGGTTTTTTTTTTTCTTTTCTTTTTTTTTTTGAGAGAGTCTTGCTCTGTCACCCAGGCTGGAGTGCAGTCGTGCAATCATGGCTCACTGCAGTCTCGACCTCTTGGACTCAAGTGATTATCCTACCTCAGCCTCCCTAGTAGCTGGGACTACAGGTGTGCACCACCACACCTGGATAATTTTTGTATATTTTGTTGAGACAAGGTTTTGCCACGTTGCCCAGGCTGGTCTTGAACTCCTGGGCTCAAGCGATCTGCCTGCCTCAGCCTCCCAAAGTGCTGAGGCTCTTGTTTCTAGGGATATTTATCTATGGTACTATCTAGGGTACTAAAGTTATTAGTTCCAAAATTCAGATTACCTTTAAAACCTTTCCCATCCCGATATTGCAACTTATTTTTGAAATCCGCAAATCTAGATCGGTCTTAAAATATCTGGCTCAGTGTTACAAATGTCATGTATCAAGGACACTTGATCATACTTCCTAGGAATCCTAACTCTGCAGCTGGTTTATGTCACAGGGAAGCTCCTTGTACCTATTTCTTCTTACTCAAGGTAGGTAGAGACACCTGGAACTTTGTAACATGCCAAGCCTAGTTATTTCAAATCAAGGAGTAAGAAAAATCCAGAAAAAAAAAATTTTTAAACAATAAGGTATGTTAAAACATATATCCATTAGCAATAAGCAAACAGTATAGGATGAGTGGTACAGAATACAAAGTACAAAAACATGTATACACATTCAGCACAAGATAAAGATCTCATTTCCAATAACAACTATATTTTTTCATTTAGTCGCTTTTATTTTTAAACACCTTTATTGAGGTATAATTTACATACCATAAAAGTCACCCATTTTAAATGTACAATACAATGATTTTTAGTAAATTTACTGAGTTGTGCAGTTTTAGAACATTTCCATAACCTCAATAAAATTCCTCATGCCAGTTTATAGCCACTCAGTGTTGCCAACCCTAGCCCCTGGCAACCACTAATCATCTTTCGGTCTTTGTAGATTTGCCTTCTCCAGACATTTTATATAATCATACAGTAGGTGGTATTTGGATCCTGGCTTCTTTCTACATTATGCCTAAAAATGTGTTCAACTAATTTAATTAAGCACCCACTTTATGCTAGGCACTTTGAATATAAACTAGGCTACTGGTTTAAAAAGATCTATGGAATCTTATGGTCTAGTGTGGAAAACAGTAACCAAATAATCATACAGATAAATGTAAAATTTCAACTGAGTTTCATGTTTTGGGAACATGACTAGGAGCTGGAGTTAATTAAGCAAAGCAAGGTATTTCAGACAAAGGGAACAGGACATGCTCAAGGGCAGAAGGAAACGTGTTTACTACAAGTGACTGGCTGCAGTCCAGAGAGGGATGAATGGTGGGAAATAAGGCTGGAGAAAAAGGCAGAGGCCAGATCATGTTGAGTCTCATTAAACCATATCAAAGATTTGGGTATTTTGGTATGTCTTAAGACCAATGGGGAGCTATTGTGTTTTCAATTGGATTGTGGGAGGAAGGTGGGCAATTCTGTTTAGAAAGACCCATTCTAGCTGCAAGATGAAGACTACAATTGAAGAGAATTAACATGGATGCAGGGAGATCAATTAAGAGCTGTTGTGCTAGGTCTCCATTGGCATGCAAGATGGGTCTTCTGGGTCATCAGCTGTCATACACCACCCCTTCAGGGTGAAGCCACAAAGCTACATAGCATGGGTTAAGAAATGAGCTTCATTGGAGGAAATACAAATTTACAGGGCCAGGAAAAAAGAAGGTACCATCCTCATGTTATCCCATGGAGAGGTAAGCCAAGGCCAATGCTGCTTGGTTTCAGAAGAGCACATCCTCCTACTAGTCTCCCTTTTAATAGGGCAAGCTTGAAGAAGCAGTCTCGTCAATGGGGGAATACACAAGGTGCTAAGCAACAGGTGGTTTGGATTTGGAGTGCCAATGGTTTACAGGAGTTGTCTGGAAATGCCAGCTGTCCATGAGATGTTAAAAATCTCCACTCCTGTGATGAAGAAGGCACCAGTCCCATGGGAACCTGAGCTTGGGTGCAGCCTTTTCCCTAGAAGGAGGAAACCCCAGCCACAGCTAACTTATTCTGCAGGCTACCAAGAATGAACTGCCAAGGTCATAGACAGTCTTGCTCATTGTGCTACGGGGGCTGCTGCAGTAGTCTAGATGGGGTTTGAAAAACTTCTCCAAAGGGCCATATGGAAAATTGTTTTGCTTTGCAAGCCAGGTGCCCTGTCACAACTATTTAATTCTGTTCTTACAGCATGAAAGCAGCTATAGACAACACATAAATGATGTCTCTATGTTCCAACAAAAGAGTATTTTACAAAGATCTGCAGTGGGCTGGATTTGGCCCCTGTATCTCAGGCTCCCTTGAGGGCTCTCTGCTCTCTTCTTAATACTAGTACTCAGCTACAACCTCTTCTCACTTGATACTCTCTCCCTGACAATCCCATTTACCTCCCAGACTTCAATTACAACTCAAACACAGGTTGGGTTGTGTTCTGAATTGTGCATTTTTCATGTAATTTTTTTTTTCAACTCCAAGGATGAACATTCCACATGTAATTTATCTTTGAGGTCTTTCTTTTCACAACACAGGTTGAGTTGTGTTTGGGTTGTAATTGAAGTCTGGGAAGTAAATGGGATTTACTGTTCAGCTTCAGCCTCACATATCCAGACACCTGCTGGATATCCTTAGCCAGATTGCCTCAAATGCAGTAAGTAAAGGAACTCATTTTTCTTTTCTTCCCAAATTCCGATTACTAGAAAATGGCATCACAATCATATCTCACTGTATGGCCAGAAATCAGGGACTCATGCTAGACTCCTCCTTTCCCTCCCCTCCACATACAATCAAGCAATCACCCATCAGTCTTCATTCCTGCTGTCCTCACCTGCATATCTGCACTCTCACTAGGAATCCTGCAAAAGACCACGTGGGCGCCAGATATTGGGGAACCTGCCCTGATAATGACATAGGTTCTTTTCTATTTTTCCGAAGCGTTGGCCAGCTTGAGAAATAAAGGGACAGAGTACAAAAGAGAAATTTTAAAGCTGGGCGTCCGGGGAGACATCACACTTTGGTAGGATCTGTGATGCCTCATAAGCCACAAAAACCAGCAAGTTTTTATTAGAGATTTTCAAAAAAGGAGGGAGTGTGCAAATAGGTGTGGGTGACAGACATCAAGTACTTAACAGGGTAATAGAATATCACAAGGCAAGTGGAGGCAGGGTGAGATCACAGGACCACAGGACCTAGGCAAAATTAAAATTGCTAATGAAGTTTCAGGCACCATTGTCATTGATAACATCTTACCAGGAGACAGGGTTTTGAGATCAACCGATCTGACCAAAATTTATTAGGTGGGGATTTCCTCTTCCTAATAAGCCTGGGAGCGTTCTGGGAGACTGGAGTTTATTTCATCTCTGCAGCCTCGACCGTAAGAGATGGCTACGCCCAGGGAGGCCAGTTCAGAGACCTACCCGCAGGCGCACATTCTCTTTCTCCGGGATGTTCCATGCTGAGAAAAAGAATTCAGCAATATTTCTCCCATTTGCTTTTGAAAGAAGAGAAATGTGGCTGTTCCGCCCGGCTCACCGGTAGTCAGAGTTTAAGGTTATCTCTCTTATTCCCTGAACAACTGCTGTTATCCTGTTCTTTTTTCAAGGTGCCCACATTTCACATTGCTCAAACACACATGGTGTACAATTTGTGCAGTTAATGCAATTATTACAGGGTCCTGCGGCAATATACATCATCCTCAGCTGACAGGATTAAGAGATTAAAGTAGACAGGCATAGGAAATCACAAGGGTATTGATTGGGGAAGTGATAAGTGTCCATGAAATCTTTACAATTTATGTTTAGAGACTGCAGTGAAGACAGGCATAAGAAATTATAAAAGTATTAATTTGGGGAACTAATAAAATGTCCATAAAATCTTCACAATCCACGTTCTTCTGCCATGGCTTTAGCCGGTCCCTCCATTTGGGGTCCCTGACTTCCTGCAACAATTAGCATTACTTAGGTTTTTTTGTATGTGTGTTTTGTTTTTTGAGACAGAGTCTGTCACCAGGCTACAGTGGCGCAATCTCAGCTCACTGCAACCTCCACCTCCCAAGTTCAAGCGATTCTCCTGCCTCAGCCTCCCAAGTAGCTGGGACTACAGGTGCGTGCCACCACGCCTGGCTAATTTTTTTTATTTTTAGTAGAGATGGGTTTCACCATATTGGCCTGCATTACTTAGTTGTTTTTTTTTTTGAGACACAGTCTCACTCTGTTGCCCAGGCTGGAGTACAGTGGCACGATCTCGGCTCACGGCACGCTCTGCCTCCCAGGTTCATGCCATTCTCTTCCCTCAGCCTCCCGAGTAGCTGGGACTACAGAGACCCGCCACCACACCCAGCTAATTTTTTTGTGTGTGTTTTTAGTAGAGACGGGGTTTCACCATGTTAGCCAGGATGGTCTCGATCTCCTGACCTTGTGATCCGCCCGCCTTGGCCTCCCAAAGTGCTGGGATTACAGGCATGAGCCACCGTGCCCAGCCTACTTAGTTTTTTAAATAAGTAACCCTTCTACATTTTCAGAACGCATAAAATGGGTTTAGGGTAAAAGTCTTCCTCCACCCATTTCCTAGCCACCCAATACATCTTCCCAGATGCAACCAATATTATTTGGTTTTTCAAATGTATTTTTCCAGGAATATTTTGTACAAATTATGTGTATTTATATATTCTAGCCCTCTTTTTTTTTAAACCCAAATTGTAGCATACATACAGTGTACTGAATTGTGCATTTTTCATGTAATTTTTTTTTCAACTCCAAGGATGAACATTCCACATGTAATTTATCTTTGAGGTCTTTCTTTTCAGTACATAAAGGGCTTTTTTGTTCCCAGTTCATAGCAGAACAGCATTCCTTTGTATAAAAGCAACAATTTATTTAACCAAACCCTGGTTTGTTTCCAATCATTATCATAGACAGTGTTGTAATGAATTACCTTGTATTCCATTATTTTGCCAAATCATTTATAAGATAAATTCCTAGAAGTAGCATTGCTGGGTCAAATGATATTAGTAATTTTGTTAAGTACAAAGGCTTTTTGTTATTGTTTGTTTTCATTTTTATTAAAGTTATACATATAAGCACATACTAAGAATCAAACAATTCTACAATTGTTATTTTTAAAAAAGATAAGAAGCAGATACTACTCTCAGAGTGCTTGCAGGCACCTCTTTTAGCCTTTTTTTTTTTTTTTTTTTTTTTTTTTTAATTTACCCCCTTGTCTCTAGATAGATGATATGCTGCTTGGTGAATTTTGTTTCAGTGTTACCCACTGACTCCCTACCATGGAGGATGAGGGCTTAGCTCTTTTCTATGCATACAAATACTCTTTTCATTCCCCCATCTTTCCAGTAGTTATGCCATAATTTTGTCTAGCTCAATATTCAATTCACATCATTGGGATTATGTGGAAACTGCACAATTGAGCCATGAAGTAACATTTCAACACTATTCCTTTCTCATCTAATATTAATTGTCCCACTGGCTTATTTTTCATGTATTTATTACCAATTCAACCCCAACCTTGTTGCTGATTGTCTAAATCTCTCTCAAATTGCTCATCCTTATGAAGTAGCCTTCCCCAGAATCTGACTTGCTACAGTCTAGACTGGTTGCTCTCCAAGTCATCCTGAGGATTCCTGCCATCTGTGTTGGAGCTCCTGATGTCTTCCTCTTTCAGCACTGGCACCATCTTGGTGGCAAACATCCTCTAGTAACTAACTGCCTAAGAAATAGGAGGTATTTTGTTTTTTAAAAGTTTTTTTTTGTCTAAAAATGCTATTATTCTCCCTTCACAGTTGATCTATAACTTGGCTGGGAATAGAATTGTAGCTGGAAATAATTTGTATTCAGAAATTCAAAGGCATTTCTCAACTGCCTTCTAGCTAGTGTTACCATTGAGAAGTCTTATGCCATTTTGATTCTTGTTTTTGTGTGTGTGACCTCTTTTACTCTCTGGAAACTTCTTTGCCATCATGGTTCTGTTATTTTGGAATGTGCCTTAGTGTGAGTCTATTTTCATTAATTGTAATGAGCATTTGGTGAACCATTTCAACCCAGCAGTGTCTTTCAATTATGATAAATTCTCCCAAATTATTTAATAATTTCCTCACCTGTGCTGCCTTCTTGAACAGTCACAAGTATACTATTTTTTTTTCTTTACTTTTGAGACAACGTTTCACCCTGTCATGCAAGCTGGAGTGCAGTGGCGTGATCTCTGCTCACTGCAGCGTCAACGTCTGGGGCTACTGGCGTGTGCCACACCTGGCTAATTTGGTCTATTTTTTTTTGTAGAGATGGCGTCTCCCTATATTACCCAGGCTGGTCTCAATCTCCCCAGCTCAGTGACTCTGCCGCCTTGGCCCCCCAAAGTGCTGGGATTACAAGTATGAGCCACTGCACTTGGCCCACATGTGTACTATCAATTCAATATCTGGTTTTCCCTCACTCAACTGTAAGTTCTCAAAGGCACAAACCATACCTTTTTTGTTTAGCACTTAGAATAGTACCAAGTACATAGTAGGACTTAATAAACTCTGAATGAACGAATAGTAGGAAGAGACCAAATCTTGAAGGACTTTAAAGGACAGATTTTTCTCTATACTCTTTCTGAAATTATTGTATTAGTGTGCATGATATAACAGTGTGTGTGATAGAGGACTTTTTGAACTAGTCCTCTAGTTTTATTTTCTCTTCAATTTTCCATCCTTGGCCTTTTTGTTTTTCTTTCCGAGAGATTTCTTCACCTTTATCTTCCAACACTTCTACTGGGTTTTTCATTTCTGGTAATAGCTTTAAAATTCCCATAGCTCTCTTTTGTTCTGCTAAGAATACCTTCCTTTGAAAATCATCACATCCTGATATTATTTCATGGTTACAATCTCTTGCTATCTCTCTGCGGACATGTTCACTTTTTAAAAGTTTTATTCTCCTTGCAGTTAGTTTCCTCCAAGCTGCTTTTGCTGCTCTATTTGTTTTGATCGCTATACATTGTGTTAAAGGCTCTCCTCAGCTTGGTAATCCTTGCTGGTCTACTCATATATAAGAGTGGGACTTAAAAGCTGAATGGAAGTTCTGAGTGCCTTAGTGAGGCTTGCAAAGTGTGAGCTTTATTATAAAGCAGGATTTCTCAAACTCCGTAATAGTGGTATTTGGGGCCAGGTAATTTTTTATTTGGGTAGGAAGGGAGTCTGTCCTAGAGTATTTTGCAGCATCTTCAACTTCTACCCAATAGATGCCTGTAAGATCTTCCCAATTGCAACAACCAAAACTGTCTGTAGACACTGCCAGATGTGCCAGGGGATGGGAGGAGTAGAAGTCAAAATTGGCACCAGTTGAGAACCACTGCTATAATGTGATGTGGCTAAATCATTTATTTGGAGATTTCTGATGTCAGATGATTGTCTTTTCTTTGATACTGGTCATTTCACCCATAGAAAATTCTCCTATATCTTCCTGGAGGGTAAAGGCCTGGCTGCCAATGTTCTGGGAGCAGTAGGGGAAGGTGTATAGGCATGCATTTCCACTCAGTCTTCCACCATTCAGTAGGGCACTACCCACTTTCAATAATGTCTGGTGCCCCCAAGTCCAGAGACACTACTATTTTATTTTTTTGACATTGGCAGGGGTGGGGGGGAATCCCTACTGTGTTGCCCAGGCTGGCTGAACTCCTGGGCTCAAGCAATCCTCCCACATCAGCTTTCCGAGTAGATGGGACTATAGGCTGGTGCCACTGTGCCTGGCAAATAATACTATTTTAATCACTGTAGAGAAGAATCCTCCATTATTTTTCTAGAGTGAGGAAGAAGCATTCAATTGGCTGCACTAGGTCAGAAGAGGATTTTGGGAGCTCTAACTGCTTCTTAAATAGACTTTCAACCAGTTCCTCTCATTTTATCTTCCCTTTACCCCAACTTATGAAGATAGTGATAGCTCCAATTCCTGAGCTTCTGGCAGATTCCATAAATTAATCTTTGGTTTTTCTTTCTGCTAGATTGGGGGGTTGTTTGTTTTTTTAAGGTAAGCTAAGTACTTAGGCATTAGACTATGTGCTAAATCAGGGGTGTCCAATCTTTTGGCTTCCCTGGGCCACACTGGAAGAAAAATGGTTGTTTGTTTTTTTAAGGTAAGCTAAGTACTTAACCATTAGGCTATGTGCTAAATCAGGGGTGTCCAATCTTTCGGCTTCCCTGGGCCACACTGGAAGAAGAATTGTCTTGGGCCACACATAAAATACACTAACACTAACAATAGCTGATGAGCTTTAAAAAAATCGCAAAAAACCTCACAATGTTTCAATAAAGTTACAAATTTGTGTTGGGCTGCATTCAAAGCCATCCTGAGCCATGAGCCACATGGGCCGCAAGCTGGACAAGCTGCTGGTAAATCAAAGCTCCTTAACATGCTAAGGAAGGGCTTTCAAGATCTGGTTTCCATCTATCTGTCATTCATTCATTATTTATTTCCCCCTGTTATATGCCAGGCACTTGTGATGGGCATGGAACAAGAGGGACATGGTTCTTGCACTTATGGAATATATATTATTGTAAGGAAAAATTAGATTGATAAATTATCTGTGACAAACAGTGAAAGAAGGCAGGGCAGTGGGTATGAGAGCATACTCAGTTTGTAGGAGTCAGACACTGGTCCACCATTCACCAACTTGCCCAAGCCAGAAAGTAGGAAGTTGTTCTTGAATCCTTACTTCCCACGTCCAAATACTACAAGTCTCATATATGCTATTTCTTAAGTATCTCTCAGATTTATTCTCCTAATTCCACTGCCAGATATAATCCAAGTCATTATCATCTCTTACCTGTACAACTACAAGAGACTCCTAAAAGCTCTATCTTCCTCAGGCATACTGGCTCCTTCCAATCCATTCTCCTTATGGCAGCCAGAGGGATCTTCTAAAAATAAAATTCTAGTCATACTAGTCCTCTGACTAAAACCCCTTAAAGGTTTCCCATTACCCTCGAGAAACAGTCTGAAATCCTTACCATAATTTACAAGGCAATATAATATAATGGTAATTTTTACAAATTGGGGCTCTGAAGTGGAGAAACATGAGTCCAAAACTAGACTCTGAAGTGGAGAAACATGAGTCCAAAACTAGACTCCAGAACCTACCTGCAAGGTGACTTTGGGCAAGCTGCTTAATAACTCCAAACCTCAATTCTCTCACCTCACCTGCAAAATACAGTTACAGAATCTTCTCTATTTAGTTATTCTGAGGATTAAATGATATTACAAGTACAATGGAGGGGGGCCACTCTTCCCCTCTTTTTCAGTGCTCCCCTTAGAGCTGTGGTTAGGAGTATTTACTCTAGACACAGCCTGACCCTTTGGTACCCGTTTCCTCTTTTATAAACTGGAGATAGCAGCAACCCACCTCACAAGATAGCTGAGGATTAAATTATGTAAAATGTCTAGAAGAGTGCCTGGCACATAGTAGACACAACGTGTTTGCTAGAATTCCATTATCTTTCATTTCTTCCAACGTGCATCCTCTTTACTGCTTCTGCTCCGTCTACTCATCCTTCAGCACTGGGTTCAAATACCACCTCCTCGTGGGTGGTGGGGCGGGGGGGTTCTCAACCCCAGCCCTGCTGCCCGACCTCCCAGGCCCGCTCTTTGATGAGGCAGCAACTTCAACCCTACCACATGCAAATTCTAGCTGTCTACCGCGTATCCCTACAGTAACTAACAACTTCAGCCTCTGCACACCTTTCCCTAAAGAACCTCCCTACGGCAGTTTTTAAAGGACTCTCAGGGGGCACACCCTCGCGAGCGCCCCAGCATTTTACCTTAACAGTGACGCCCCACAGCTTGTGAAGCCCACCGGAAGTGAGCCGGCTAGGGGCGTTCCCTCACAATCACCCACCTCCTACGCCCTCGGGGCCTTCCGGCCTCTTAGACTAGGTCAGAAAGGAGGCGGAACTCGGTGATCTGACTGGCGGTTTCCCGGCCGGACTGAGAAGAGGAGGCGCTGCGCGTCGTGGGAGTAACCTCCTTGGTCTCCTGCTCTCGCGACATGGCCTTCAATTTTGGGGCTCCCTCGGGCACCTCTGGTACCGCTGCAGCCACCGCGGCCCCCGCGGGTGAGTGATCCCCTAGACCTTCACCAGGGAAGAAGGGGAAGGGTCTGGTCCGCCCCCTCTGTCCGAGACTCTCCGACCTGGGGATCCTGGAATCTCCCGCCGACGCGGAGACTTAGAGGCATTGGAAAAGGGCGGGCGGCGGCAGAGTGGGTCGAGGCGGCACCCGAGGAGGCCACGGGGGTACTCGAGGTCCCACTAGAAGCTGGCGCGCGGCGCGTGAGTTTCCACAGGGCCCTGGCTTGAGCGGTTCGCTTCCCGCCGCCGGGGAGTCCTACGCAGAGAAATTGGAGGTTGCTTCTCTCTCCCCTTGCCCGATAGCCTCCCTCCCCTCTGCACCTCAGCCTCCCGGATGGGCGGGAAAGCTTGCGTGGTTCCCGCTGCCGGATTCGGCGAGGACAGGGCTGGGGATCCACCAGCACTGCCCATTGACTCCCTTAGTTCCAGCCCCGGCCCCTTGTGGTCCTCGCTATGGGGCTTATCCGTCGTGCTGCTTCCATCTGCCCCACCCCACCCCCACTCTGCTTTCTTAAACTGTTTGGAGCAAAACCAGGTTTGTTCACTTCTGTGAAACCTCCTGCTGATTCTTCTAATCCTTATCTTGCTTTCTTTTCTTTTTCCCTCTCCTCCCTTTTAAAATTTTGTTTCTTTGCCTACACGCCTATCAGGATTTGGTGGGCTTGAGACTGCCAACTCCACCGCCAGTGGGTTTAATTTTGGGGGTTTCGGATTAACTGCTAATCCTGCAGTGAACTTTAATATTGGGAATTTCGGTGTTTCTACTACCTCGGCGACTCCGTTCAATTTTGGTAACAGTCTGGCAAGTGCAGGTAGATACTGCGGGTTGTATGTGTAACCAGTGTTGGGAGCTGGAGTCCAAGAATATTGTGGTTCCTGGAGTTTGAGAAAGAACTGTTACTTGTCTAATAAGGAAAGGAAATTTATTTTCTTATCTCGAATCAAAAACATTTGTATCAAGTTTTTACTGCCTTAAAAGATGTGGTTTAGGAAAGTTTTTCAAGTTACAATGTTCCTTTATTAAATGTGCGCTTACCTTCCAAATGATAAGCATTTGGATTATAATTTTGAATAGAATATATCTTTAAAATTATTAGGTAAGACTTCCAAAGTATAAACTCACCACCAGTCAAGCCCATACTGGGATTCTTGGACTCCTGCAGTCATTTTTCATTTTTTCTGCATCTTTCATTGAGATTTCATTTTATTGTCCTGTTGTTTCCAAAGAGAAACAAGTCTTATACGAACAGCAGTAACCTGTTTTGTTTTTTAACATGTGTTATAATGATAATAATGTATTTCTTTGGTCAACTCAGCAGATTAGGATGCTATAAGATGTGTAATTTCTGTAAGATTTGTAATTATAGAAAGAATCCCCAATTCTTTGCTGGAATTTTGGGAAATGCTCAAAGAGAGCAGTTTAATTTTATGTCATATAGCATCGAATTCTAAAAGGTAAGCTAGACGTCTTTGCATTCAGAAAGATAATTATGAAGATTTTCATGTGCATGTGGGTTGTTTGCAGCTCATTAGAAATTTTGCAAAACAATAATGATATTATATATACATTTAAAATAGGTTTATGTGTGCTTTACATAGTGACACTGTAGAAAAAAACTTGTTCTTCAGCTGCTCGTATATGAATTTATCGTCCATAGTCTCTTACGTTATGCCTCTTGTGCCCGTGCCAATTATATGCATTTGATAAACATTGTTTACTCCCTAAAACTTAATTGGGAAGTTTGGTATTTGTTCATTCACTGGTTACTGCAATGTGATTATCACCCTAGCATCTGAGTTGAAAACAGTTCGAAGAATATTTGAAAACTTCAAAGACAAGATGATCCATTTTAATTAAGATGTATTCGAAGTGATCACATATCACTGTCCTTTGATGTGTTTACTTTTCCTTGTTTGCTTAAAATTGGCACTGGGTAAAACAGAAATCTTACTTTGAAATTTGTGTTTCTGAATAAAGCCACCCAGCTCATAATTCAACAATAAATAAACTTGTTGGTATTTGCTTGATTTCATGTTCATTTGGAGTTATCACTGTTAAGTTTTGAGTTATGATAATGTAACATGTTTTAACTACTTTTATGTATGTTAACCTTCAGCAAAGGGCTGATAGACGTTCTTGTTTACTTTTTATTTTTGTATACTTGCAGATCTGCTATTACTAAAACATTTTTGATGTTGTGGAGCATGATGAGAAACTGACTAGTGTTTCTATTGTGTAGCCAATTCAAATTATATCATAGTTATTCTATGGAAGTGAAGAGTAATGAAAAGAAATTACAACAGTGCTTAGTACTTTAGGTGATTTTTATGAAAATGTTTACAGTTTGCAGTACTGCAATACAGCCTACAAGTAAATAGAATATTTAGTTGTGCTTGCATGTAACATGCAGCTTACTGTTGAGTAGTTTTCCAAATCAGAATGAGGTGATTAATATAAAATGGTTGCATTTTTTTCTTCTTGTATTTTCTATATTGCAATATTGATGAATCTGTGTTGTATACCAGAAATAAATGAGATTAAAGGAAGATTCCAAAAAACCTGCAATATAATTCGACACTAATGGTTCAAACATTTGTCTTGAAAGGCTTTGATACCACATTGGTAATCAGCTGAAGACTGACAATAAGTTACAAAAATAACAAAACAATTTTAGATTGGCTAGCATTCCATATATCTGTCAAATCTCTTCCTTCAAGAAACACATTCTTGTTGTGTGGAGGTAAGTATATTGGTATGCTTCCTTTGAAAAGTTACTTAGTCTTGACAGAGACTAAGTAGAAATATAAGTTAATTTAGACATAAATTAATTCACTAAAACCAAGGTTGCAAACTGGCAACAAGTCTGCCAGTGTGATATGTTTGGCATGCTGTTTTCAAAACATTTTAATTCCTTGCAAAAAAAAAAAAAGTAGTTGAATTAGGGTTTAAAAACCAATAATTTTTTTTTTTTTTTGAGGTGGAGTCTCATTGCCCAGGCTGGAGTGCAGTGGCACGATCTGGGCCCACTGCAAGCTCCGCCTCCCTGGTCCACACCATTCTCTTGCCTCAGCCTCCTGAGTAGCTGGGACTACAGGCGCCCGCCACCATGCCCGGCTAATTTTTTGTATTTTAAGTAGAGACAGGGTTTCACCGTGTTAGCCAGGATGGTCTTGATCTCCTGACCTCGTGATCCACCCGCCTCGGCCTCCCAAAGTGCTGGGATTACAGGCGTGAGCCACCGTGCCGGGCCAAAAACCAATAAATTTTACATAGAAAATCCAGATTTCCTGTTTCTCTTGGGGTAAAAAATGGGAATATGTGACACTACTAAACTACCTTTCTTGTATCTGCTGGAATTTAGGAACTGCTGATCTAAAAAACTGTTCATTTTAAACAGTTCCACCTGTCAGTAAACACATAGTCTACTTTACTCTTTACTGTTACCAGTCTAAATCTTCTAGGCATATGAATTTGCAACACCTCCTCTAAAAGTACATACATAGTCATTTTAGAATTATGGCAATAGGCCTAATGTGTTTTCTTAGCTGTAACTGTTAACCACCCCTTTAATTGAAGGGTATATATTACATTGTGATAGTTCTATTTTAAATGCTTAGTTCATTTCTTGTAACATTTTGACTTCTTGATTGGTAGTACAGTTTTCTAAAAAGTTGATCTTAAAACTAGAGAAAGGAAAAATTAGATCAATATATTTTGATTTTATATGTAGCAATTACTTATAAAATAATTTTAAAAAGAAGTTGCCTTTATATATACAAAAGATTCTTCCTTTTTATTTTTGTTCTTTTTTAATTAGGTGGGTTTGGAGGATTTGGGACAACAACTACAACTGCAGGTTCTGCATTCAGCTTTTCTGCCCCCACTAACACAGGCACTACTGGTAAGAGGCCATTTTAAGTCATTTGTAGAAGTAAATGAAGTAGAGGTCAGTTTTTTTTTTTTTAACTTATGAAGTTCCAATTTTTCATTCCAAGGACTCTTCGGTGGTACTCAGAACAAAGGTTTTGGATTTGGTACTGGTTTTGGCACAACAACGGGAAGTAGTACTGGTTTAGGTACTGGTTTGGGAACCGGACTGGGATTTGGAGGATTTAATACACAACAGCAGCAGCAGCAAACTAGTAAGTATGAGGTTTTCAGCTTCAAATACAAAACCGTAACGATACTAGCTGACATTATTGAGTGCATTCAGAATACTTTAGTGGACTTTTTATAAGAATTACTAATATATTCCAAAGGATTAGGAATGTTACTTCTCATGTTTAAATATGATAGCAACTGGGGAGAACACTGATTGGCACAGTTAGGATTATAAGGTCCCTGGGTTTAGGATCATTCCATTTAAATTTTTGTTGTTAAAAATAACAAATAGAGAAACTGCACAAAAGTACAGCTTATATAAGTTTACAAAGGTTAACACCCTTGTAATCACTGCCCATGTCAGGAGATGGTTCCTGGCCAGCCAATTCAGAAGCCTACCACGTTTCCCTCCCAATCGCTTCCCCATCAGAGGACCTGCAGTCTTGGCTTTTATGGTGATCATTTCCTTACTTTATATTTTGTCATTCAAGTATGTAAACAGTATTTAGTTTTGCCTGTCTTAAATCTCTATAGGCTCCTCTTTTATCTCTCTTTTTTATTTTTTTTATTTTTATTTTTTGAGACAGAGTCTTGCTCTGTCGCCCAGGCTGGAGTGCAGTGGCACGATCTCGGCTCACGGCAACCTCCACCTCCCAGGTTCAAGTGATTCTTCTGCTTCAGCCTCCTGAGTAGCTGGGACTATAGGCGCACACCACCATGCCCAGCTAATTTTTGTATTTTTAGTAGAGACGGAGTTTTACCATATTGGCCAGGCTGGTCTTGAATTCCTGACCTCGTGATCTGCCCTCCTCGGCCTCCCAAAGTGCTGGGATTACAGGCGTGCGCCACTGCGCCTGGCCTCTCTTTTTTATTTTTTAATTTGTTGAAGAAAACAGATTGTTTATCCTGTAGAGTTTTTTAGTCAAGACTTTTCTGATTGCACACCTATGGTATAGTTTAACACATTCCTTTGTTCTATTTCTTGATGATTGGGTTAGATCTGGGGCATACATATATATATTTTGTTGTTTTGTTGTTGTTTGTTTGCAAGACTATTTTATAGGCATATTTTTTATCAGAAGACATATAATATCTTTTTTTTTTTGAGTGATCAGCCATTGAGCCATTGGTGATCATTACCTAGATCCATTAATTCATTAGGGGTTACAAATAGTGCCATTCCACCTGGATTCATTTATTTGTTGAAATACTTCCATGAGGAGAAACTTGACTTCATCTGTTCGGTTGATTCTTTCTCTTTATTACTGGTTTTCAGAATAAAGAGTTGGTTATCTAGCATTCTCCAAAGATGACCAATTTTTGTTTTAATGTCAGAAACTGCAGCCTTTAAACTAGTTGCTATTTTTTAATCCATTGCAGTTACCATTCTTATTGATGGTTAAATTGTTACATCTTTGGCCAGTGCAAGCCTTTTCAAGTTGGCTCCCAAGTCCCTTTGACATAGTCTGGTTATTAGTCTTTGATGGCTTCCTTACTAATCATCCTTACTAGCTGGTATAGCAGTAGGTTCCAGGGGTTGTTCTGTATGGATTAACTTATTCCCACAAGAACCCTGTGAAATAATACTTTTGTTATCCCCATTTTATGGGTGAAGAGAGGAACCTGAGAGATTGACTTACCTGTATACCTCTCTAGAAAAAGTACAGGGACATAAATTCAACTATTCCTTCTAGTGCTGTTTTCACTTTTCCAATCTGATGCCTCTTAAAATTACTTTTGTTTCATTTTTCTTAAGTAATTTGATTGACTGGCTAAAATTCATCCTACTCAGTCATTGAAGATTAGTTATTAACTTACTAAACATGAATTTCAAGGATTGCCTAACAGTAGGATGAAGATAATAGAATAGTATTCTCAGAATTATTCTTTCAACTATTCCAGTCATTCATCTTTTCTACAATCCTGCAAAAATACAAAATTTGATGAAATATTTAAGTAGTTAAGGAAAGGGCAGCAAAAGTAAAGTGTTTCCTTTGTTTCTTGAAATAAAGTCTCTCCAGGGCCGGGCGTGGTGGCTCACGCTTGTAATCCCAGCACTTTGGGAGGCCGAGGCGGGTGGATCACGAGGTCAGGAGATCGAGACCACAGTGAAACCCCGTCTCTACTAAAAATACAAAAAAATTAGCCGGGCGTGGTGGCGGGTGCCTGTAGTCCCAGCTACTCGGAGAGGCTGAGGCAGGAGAATGGCGTGAACCCGGGAGGCGGAGCTTGCAGTGAGCCGAGATTGCGCCACTGCACTCCCGCCTGGGCGACAGAGCGAGACTCCATCTCAACAAAAAAAAAAAAAAAAAAAAAAAAAAGAAATAAAGTCTCTCCAACTATGAGTAACTGTAGTTCCATTTAGTTTTGTTAGGAAAATGGGAATTTGAATCTGGTGCTATTTTAAAATTGAAAGGGGCTCATTTTGTTATGTAATAGCCATTTATTGTATATATCGTATGTCAGGCATTGGGTGTACAAGGTTGAAGACCATAATCCTTGCTCATAGTCAAGGAGATTCTAGGGTATCCACGCAGAGGAAATAACATGGCGTGGTTTATGGCAGAGTATAATGCATTTGGGACCAGTAAAACTAGATCAGTGCAGTTTTAATGCATAAATGACCTCAGGGTCAGTGGTAAGAGTTAGAGAGATAGATATGAATTGGATTATTAGTGTGCCTTATATGTTTTACTAAGGAGCTGTCCCTTAAGCAATTCTAAACTGTTGTAGGATTAAGCTAGACAGGAAAATAATCAGATTTTTAGAAGTATCTCTTAGAGAAATACGAAGATAGATTATAGGTGGGTTGGAATGGAGGCAGAGATCTGGTGAAGCTGTTGCCAAAATCTAAGCAAGAAATAGTGAAGACCTGAATTAAGGCAGAGACAGTTAAGAGTGGAGAGAAAAAACAGGATGTGAATTTGAGAGAGATTTAACTTGTAGAATCAATAAAAGCGAATGACTGGATAAAGGTATCTCGGGCTTCTGGGTGGCGTAACTGAAGGATCCCTTGCTCTTCACTAAGATCCAGAATACTAAAGCAAGAGCAGATGTTTGTGGGTAGATAATGAGTTTGAGGTGTCCCCTGGGTAGTTGTATATATTTATGAAAGCCATCAGAACATAAGTAGTATTTAAAGTGGTAGATATGGATGATGTCGTTTAGGAGACCTGATTCCAGAGTAAGAGGAGAGTGCTAGAACGAAACTCTTAGAAACACTAACACTTAAATGCTGCCATCTCCTACCCCCAAGCCAAGTAGGATATTGACCATAAATTACTGAGCAGCATTGTTAGGATCACCGCTTGTCCTATCTCAGTATGGAGATGCCCGTCCATGTATTCCTCATACTTATTAGCTCTCTTTTACTAATCACAGCTATACCTATCTCAGTTGGCAGTACCTGTGAATCAAGGGGAAAAGTCACATTTGGCTTTTCTAACAACTGCCAGAAGTCCTTTCCAAGCCAAAGCATGGATTATCGAGGATCCTTCAAAAGACCGTTGGACCTTTCGATAACTGATACTTTCTGCTCTGTTAGCTCTTTCTGTCTTCGCTACTCTAACTAGCATAGATTCCATGGCCTTCCATTTCTATATCTCTTGCCAGTATGCCAAACTTGCTTGTTTTTGTGTCACATTTGCCTGAAAATACCCCAAGCCTTTATAAGCCCAACTGTCTATGTAGATATTGCTTGAGAAAAATCACACATTATGGAAGAGGGGATAATACCTCTGTAAATTCTTGATCACCAACCTCAGGTCTCAATATTGCCTGGTAATCCTGTGAAATTTCTACTTTCAACTTAGTCTCCCACTTTCTATAGCAGTAATTTTAAACCTTTATTCTCTTCAAATCTCAAATTTATCTGTTCTTACTTTTAGCAGATGGCCTTGACTGCTACTTCAAAGACAAAATAGGGCTGAGCACAGTGGCTCACATCTGTAATCCCAGCACTTTGGGAGGCTGAGGTGGACGGATCACCTGAGGTCAGAGACCAGCCTGGCCAACGTGGTGAAACCCATCTCCACTAAAAATACAAAAATTAGCCAGGCGTGGTAGTACACACCTGTAGTCCCAGTTACTCAGGAGGCTGAGACACGAGAATTGCTTGAACCCGGTAGGCAGAGGTTGCAGTGAGCTGAGATCGCACCACTGGACTCCAGCCTGGGTGACAGCAAGACTCTGTCTCAAAAAAAAAAAAAAAAAAAAAAAAAACTAAAGAGAAAATAGAATCCCTTATTGCAATTCCTTCAACTTCCCTCCACCAAATCTATTTCTTTTTCTCCCTCTATCCGCCTTTTCCTCTTTTTACCTGACTCAGGATCTTATAACCTCCTGCCTTCTCAGGGTGCGTGTGCTGTTGATTATTCTAGCTGTACTCCCTCCCCCAGTCTTCACCTTCTCATCCACATTTAAGTAACTCAAAGTTTATTTTTTCTTGAAACAGTAGTAACAACAAAAAAACTACTTTAATCTCACATTTCACTTCAGCTACCACTCTCCTCCCCTTCACAAACTATTTGCCAATCTGCTTTCTGTTTTATTTTATCAAATAAGTTAAGGTCATTAATCATCTCAGTAAATCCAGTGAACACTTACTGTTCTTTAATTATGAAAAATACTAATAAAGAAAAAAAGAATAGTGATGTGAACCATACCAGCTGGAGTCATCAAAAGTCAGAATTTGCCACGTTTATTATTGTCCATCTCCTTTTTCCTTTTTTTTTTTTAAATCACTGACGTATTTGAGAGCAAATCCCAAGCATGTCTGTCATTTCATGCTTACTTTACTATAGTTCCATCTTTAAAAATGTGTACCTCATTCCAACCCACAATAATTCCTTGGTACTATCTAATACCCCATCTATAATCAGAGTTCCCTATATGTCTCAAAAGTGTTTTCTTATTTGGTTTGTTTGAATCATGATCCAAATAAGGACCACACATTCATTTTCTTGTCATGTCCCTTAAGTTCTTTTTAGTATAGAGAATTCCCCATTCTGTTTTTTCCCTCATGAATTTTCAAGTTGTCTTGTTAAATGTCCCCCATTCTGTATTTTTCTTCTGCTTCCTTGTAATATTATTTAACTTTATCTCTCATAATTGTGGTAAATAAAGTTTGCTTTAGGGACTTGATGTTTGCTTTTTTGGTAAGAACATTTTGCAAGTGGTGCTGTGTGCTTCATATCACATCACATTGAGAGGCTATCTCACTTTTGGTGATGCTAAGATTGATCAGTATGTTCAGATGGTGACAGTGTATCTTTATCTTACTATAACCTAATGGTTTCATTCCTTGATGATCATTGCCTCAATCAGTTATCTTATTAGGAGTTGCAAAATGGTGATTTTCTAATTTCCTCCCTATCACACTGAAATTTCTTTTGTAAAAGGAACTTTTTCTTCATCCTCCAAGACTGCTTGATCACCCTGATGTACAGTTTGTATAGTAAAGGCAAGATAATTTTTTTTCTTTTTAATGGACAATTTTTGTAAAAAGGAGTTGGTGGCCTCATTATTTCTAATGGTATCCAAGGAGTTAGGATTTTTTAAAAATTTGATCTTTACTTTATAAAATTGCCATTTTCAATGCATGGGCTTTAATAAATAAGTTTCAGTTAGTTGCATTTGGCCAATGGGAGACCTTAACTTCTGTGACACTCTAGTCTAGTTTTTTCCTACCTCATTGTTAGTCCTCCTTATTGCTTTTGTCCACTCATCTTCCTCTCTCTGTCTCTACAGAGATGTTACATATACTGCTTGCCTTTACCTCTACCCCATGGCTTAGCTGACTCCTTCCTTTAGGCCCTAACTGAAGTGCTAATGGAACTGTCTTCTCTTGACCCCTCTCTCAGGCTTGATCAGCTCCCTTATTTAGTACTCCCAGAACCTCTGTACTTCTCTGAAGGACTTATCACAATTGTTAATATTTGTTTGATGTGTTCAGTTTGTTTAATGTACCTTGTCTACCTTGTTTACCACTGTATCTTTAGTATTTAGCTCTGAGCACTTAGTAGGTACTCAGTAAATATTTGTTGTATGAATTAATGGTGAATGAATGAATGAATGTGTTTATATATATAAAAAACCAAGAGAGACTGTGTTGTCAGGAAATTTAAGGGAGAAGGGCTTTCAAGGAGGATGTGTATTCAACAGAAGGTGAAGATTTTCTTTGGGGGCCAAAGGAATCATCAGCAACATGGGAGACTGACTACATATGTCTCGGTATAGAGATCACAGTTGATTCATCTCATTTAAAAGTTGAGGAAGATAAAGCCCAGGAATTTCTTGCTCAAGGATAGAAAGTGACCTTATAATAAACCAGGATTCAAGTGTTCCGAGTTCTAGTCCAGTTCTTGCCAATGTTTATATATACTAATTTGGGAATTAATACTTTTCTGGAGAGTAAAAGAGCCTCTCTCTAGCTCTGTAGAAGCTCCATGGACCTTGTGGTACTTTCAATGTTTAGAGCTGAAAGAGAACTTAAATAATACCTAATACAGTGTTTTAAAACTCAGGTCATTTTGGTGTTCACGTTTTCTCCTTATCTACATACCATTTGTATTACCATTTAAGAATTTTCTTTAAATCAGTTTACTTTGAAACACTAAATACAGTTATTTTAAAGTAAAATTTATTGCTGCTGTAAGTGGAAAATTAGTATCATTTGCTCTAAGGAAAAGGTAATTGAAATTAAGTACAAAGAAAATATAGTGTAAATAAATTCTAGGTAGATACCTTTGCCTTAAGCTCTGAGCCTTAGACTTGCTCCTCCCTTTGTTAAAAGATGACATACTTATCTCACACTTTGGGAAATACTTATCTGCCCTAAGAACTTGACCCTTCTTTCCATTAGAGAAATTAGTATCCTAGAGAGGTTGTGATTTGCCCAAAGTTACACAGCCATCTAAAGTTTTAGCCTAGAATACTGATGGTTAATCCATTTGTTATTACTATATATACTTTTTAATAATGAGAGAAAGGAAAATGTTTAGTAAGCTGGTATTGATATAACAATGATTTTTAGACTTACTTTGTATCCCCCAATTTATTATACAAATATAACAGCAATAAAGGTTATTTTAAAAAATCCTACATCTTTACAAACTTTTCTTTATCCACATGCATCCCTCTCTCCCTCCCTTCTTTCTTTCATGTGTAGGTTTAATATTGTGGACCCAATTTGTGTTCCGGTAATGGAATTAATTTGGATAACGTAATTAGGGCTGGGCACACTTGCTCATGCCTATAATCCCAGCACTTTGGGAGGCTGAGGCAGGAGAGTCACTTGAGCTCAGAAGTTTTGAGACCAGCATGGGAAACATAGTAAGACCCTGTCTCTACAAAAAATAATTTTAAAAAATTAGCCAGGTGCATGTTGGTGCACTCCTGTAGTCCCAGCGACTCTGGATGATGAAGCAGGAGGATTGCTTGAGCCCAGAAGGTTGAAGCTGCAGTGAGCCATGATCTTGCCACTACACTCCAGTCTAGGCAACAAAGTGAGACCCTGTCTCAAAAAATATATTATTAGAAAAGCAAATTTAACATAAGGTTTGGCCTAGTGTGTTAGTTTCCTATTGCTACCATAACAAATTACCACAAACTTAGTGGCTTAAGACAATAAAAGTTTATTATTTTATAGTTTCTGCAGATTAGAAGTCCAGAAATGGGTTTCACTGTGCTAAAATGAAGGTCCTGGCAATACCGTGTTACTTCTAGAGACACTAAGGGAGAATCCATTCTCTTGCATTTTCCAGTTTTTAGAGTCTTCCTGCATTTCTTGGCTCGAGGCTCCTTCCATCTTGTCATATGCCAACAGCATAGCATCTTCAGATCTGTTTGACTCTGAGCTCACTCTTCCACTTTTGAGGATCTTATGATTACATTGAGTCCGTCCTGATAATCCAGGATAACCCTCTATCTCAACATGCTTAATTTAATCACATCTACAAAGGCCGTTTTTGCTATGTAAGATAACATATTTAAAGGTTCTGTAGATTAGGATATGGACATCTTGGGGGGGGTGCATTATTTTGCCTACCACGCCTAGGATCTGGATTAAGTTTTGTTTTGTTTTGTTTTTAAATACTAATTTTGGGTACATTTTTAGCTTTAGGTGGTCTCTTCAGTCAGCCTACACAAGCTCCTACCCAGTCCAACCAGCTGATAAATACTGCGAGTGCTCTTTCTGCTCCAACGCTGTTGGGAGATGAGAGAGATGCTATTTTGGCAAAATGGAATCAACTGCAGGCCTTTTGGGGAACAGGAAAAGGGTATTTCAACAATAATATTCCGCCAGTGGAATTCACACAAGAAAATCCCTTTTGCCGATTTAAGGTATTATTAATACTATTTTTATCTTCAATTGAAGATTTTTTATAACAGAAAATATATTTAGATTAATATCAAGATAACAATTGCTTGGGTCTTTACTCCTTGAATATGGTATGATTATACTTTTATTTTGAAAATATGGAAATTATAAAATTGAAGTGATTTCATACATATGTGTGGTTGAAGGTGACCAGAATACGAATGAAGGAAGGTGTGACTAGAATGTGATTTATAACTGAAGAAAAAAATGTAAACGGAAGAATGGTTTGCTTGGCACCTGTAAAGGGGAGACACCAAACTACAATTTAGTGGTATTCATTTAACATTGGCCAGGAGAGTATACCCTAACCAGCAGACAGGAATTCCCCTTGGCATGTATAACCCCAAAGCTATTAAAACAATATTGCCCATTTTCTGTGTTCTTATTCCCTGCCTACCAAACGACCTTCTCATTTGTCTCTTCAGAAAGTCTCTTTATCAGCCAGTGAGAGTATTTAGGTCCATTTCGTAATGCATTTTCCATAACAAATAGGTATTGCAGTCCAGTTTATACCTCAGCCTCTTAGGAGTTATACTGGCCTACGTTGGTCTCCTAAACCTAATCAATATATACATAACCCTGTGTTTGGAGCTGTAAGGCTGAGGATCAGATCCTTGAATGAAGTGGTCAGCCTGTCTTGTTACAGAACATCTCTTTGTCTCATCATTAACAAAAAATACAGAACATCTCTTTGTCTCATCATTAACAAAAAATATATTGAGTGCATGTAGTTGAAATTTTGATACATGTATTTAGTCACTAAGAGGTATTCAGTAATAGATATAAGTTGAATATAACAATAAAGTTGGTGTATAACATGGTAAAATGCATAATATACACTTGAGTTAATTTAAATTCTTTTTTTAAAAGTTGCAGATGAGTGGTGAAAAGGGATAAAAGGCTTCTATCTAAAAGAGCAATTATTCAGAAAAGTATAATTGGTCATATTAATATGTAAAAAAACAACAACCATGTTTCATAAAGTTTTGTATTATATAAACCAATAAAGTGATACATTCTTTATAGTATTTGTAAGTTGACTGTCATTACTGTGATTTAAAAGTATTTATTTGTAAATTATTTTTTTACAGATTAACTTCGTTTAAGATTCCATGAATCAGATATACAGATACTCCTCAACTTATGATGGGTTACATCCCAATAAACCCATCATAATTGAAAATATTGTAATTCAGAAATGCATTTAATACACCTAACCTACCAAGCATCATAGCCCAGCCTAGCCTACTTTAAACATGCTCAGAACACTTACATTAGTGTACAATTGGGCAGAATAATCTAACACCAAGTCCATCTTATAATAATTTTATAATAAAAACTAAAAGATCAGAATTCCATGTATGATTTCCATGTATGTATATATGAATGCATATTGCTTTTACACCATATAAAACAGAAAAATCATAAGTTGGGAACAATTTGTATAGTGAAATAA
Source organism: Hylobates moloch (assembly GCF_009828535.3). Taxonomy (NCBI): domain Eukaryota; kingdom Metazoa; phylum Chordata; class Mammalia; order Primates; family Hylobatidae; genus Hylobates; species Hylobates moloch. The sequence goes on from NW_026652277.1 coordinate 56,477,531, forward strand.
ATTATAATTGGTGATTTTTGCAGTCACTTTTATAATGACATGCAGATGGTTCAGAAACAACCAACAATAATGAATATCAAAATTTTTTAGGGGAGAAAGCTGTTTAGTTACTCTCTCAAAGAGGAAATGTTAATCTTACTCTGTAGGTTAATGTTATTCCTGGGTAAAATAGTTTTTCTTTATAATTTTGTGACCTCCTAGGGCACAAAATGGTGGGAAGAATCATTATTCCTTTAATTACCAGACATTAAGTTGTTTTTCCCATTTTAGCAGATATTAAGCTATTAATATTAAACACCTGATTTAAGATCTGTACATATTTTTTATATTGTTTATTTTGTCATTCCACAGGCAGTAGGTTATAGTTGCATGCCCAGTAATAAAGATGAAGATGGGCTAGTGGTTTTAGTTTTCAACAAAAAAGAAACAGAGATTCGAAGCCAACAACAACAGTTGGTAGAATCATTGCATAAAGTTTTGGGAGGAAACCAGACCCTTACTGTAAATGTAGAGGGCACTAAAACATTGCCAGATGATCAGTAAGTATACATAAATATACTGTTTATTTCTGTGTATTTATTTCTGGTCCTAAGGGAGTGATCAATAATGTTTTTGTTGCTAAAGCACAAATTAACTCTCAGAGCAGAATGCCTTTTCTCAGCTAGTGATTATTCAGTATTTATAAAAACATTTATTTAAAAGTTTTTTTTAAATTTTGGATTTTTTGACTTACTAGATGCTAATAATTTTCTAGATTTTCATTCAGGCCAGGAAGGGACCATTTGTCATAGATGCGTGCAAATTGAGGGCCATAAAGATGTTATTGGAAAATGTTGTTAACTGATTACTGTTCATGTTCATTCATGAATAAACATTATTGCTTTACTTCCCTTGACCTAAGTATAATTCTCAGTGTTAGAGGCAAGACATTTATTTTAGGATATTTGGAGGAATGATTATTAATGAGATGCAGTAATTGAATCAGATTTTACTTGTGGTTGTAATTGCAGAGAAGCAACCCATAAATTTCAACAGAATTTCCTATAGTAAATAACATTTACATAGGATTTTGCAGGTAAGCAAACCCCTTTATAAATATTATCTTATTGGCCAGGCGTGCTGGCTCACGCCTGTAATCCCAGCACTTTGGGAGGCCGAGTCGGGCGGATCACGAGTTCAGGAGATCGAGACCATCCTGGCTAATACGGTGAAATCCTGTCTCTACTAAAAATACAAAAAAAATTAGCTGGGCGTGGTGGCAAGTGCCTGTAGTCCCAGCTACTCCGGAGGCTGAGGCAGGAGAATGGCATGAACCCGGGAGGCGGAGCTTGCAGTGAGCTGAGATTGCGCCACTGCACTCCAGCCTGGGGGACAGAGAGAGACTCTGTCTCAAAAAAAAAAAAAATTATCTTATGTACCGGGTTCATTTTAACTTTATCATTTAGGTTGATTTGTAAATGAACATTACATTAAGTAAAACTTTCTTATTTTCCAAGATTTAAGAAGAAAACAGTTGGGCACAGCAGCTCATCATACCTGTAATCCCAGAACTTTGGGAGGTCAAGGTGGGAAGACTGCTTGAGACCAGGAGTTTGAGACTAGCCTAGGCAACATAGCGAGTGTCCATCTCTCAAAAAAAATTTAAAAATATATATTTTTATATTTATATATACACACACATGTAAGTTAAACGTAGCGGGTGTGCAACTGTACTCAGTTACTTGGAGGCTGAGGTGGGAGAATTGCTTGAGCCTGGGACATTGAGGCTGCAGTGATCACGCCACTGCACTCCAGCCTCGGCAACCGAGCAAACCTTGCTCAAAAAAAAAAAGAAAAAAAAAGGAAACATTTTAATTGCCTCCTAAAACAACCATTTCTGAATTCAACTTAAACCTTTCTGAAATCACATGCTATGATATGCTGAGGTTTGTGGCTGTGAGTTTTGTACTCCATATTTTATAAATTGGTTATTCTTCCTTCAGGACAGAAGTTGTTATTTATGTTGTTGAGCGTTCGCCAAATGGTACTTCAAGAAGGGTTCCAGCTACAACGCTATATGCCCATTTTGAACAAGCCAATATAAAAACACAGTTGCAGCAACTTGGTGTAACCCTTTCTATGACTAGAACAGAACTTTCTCCTGCACAGATCAAACAGCTTTTACAGAATCCTCCTGCTGGTATGTTTCTAGAATCACAGAGTTCAAAAAAAAAAAAGATTTAGAACTAAACACTCCCCGTATTTCAGAGGTGTTGGTTGGTTACTAATGCTAATAAAATTAGTATCGTCTTATCACATATCTGCTTGTTTGGGAAATAGTTTTGAATATTTGTGTTCATTTAGTTTTTTATTATATAGCTAATATGTATATGTTAAAATAGAAATTTTGAGAAATAGTGAACTGAAGAAAAATAGTCCATAATCCATCCATAATTCATTTACTAGTAAATTACCCAAAGGTAATTTACTAGTAAAATTTTGTCTTATTTTTTTCTAGCTTATCTCATTTTAACTGAATATTCAAGTAAAACCTGAATATGTTCTCACCGTAAAATATTCTGGATGGCATAACTAGTTGACTATGTGATAGATAACCTTTAGTTCCTTTCCCCAGAAGTAACTACTATCAATTTATGGTACTATGTTTAATCCTTTATCTGTGATTTGAAATGTAAGCATATTTACATGTAGATCTTTTAAAAAAGGATCCTGCGTATACATCTGCAGCTTGCCTTTTTACAGTATTTCTTAGTACTTTTCATGTCAATACATGAAGATAAATCTTACTGTATTTAAACATTGCATAGTATTCCATAGATACACCTTTACTTAACACCTCTAAGTTGTTTTCTGTCTTTTTACTATTACAAACTATGCAGTAATTAACAATATCCTTGTAAACATGTCTTAGAACACATTGGTATATATTTCTTTTTTTTTTTTTTTTTTTTTTTTTTTCAGTGGCGCAATCTCGGCTCACTGCAAGCTCCGCCTCCCGGGTTCACGCCATTCTCCTGCCTCAGCCTCTCTGAGTAGCTGGGACTACAGGCGCCCACCACCACGCCCGGCTAATTTTTTGTATTTTTAGTAGAGACGGGGTTTCACCATGGTCTCGATCTCCTGACGTCGTGATCCGCCCGCCTCGGCCTCCCAAAGTGCTGGGATTACAAGCGTGAGCCACCGCGCCCAGCCGGTATATATTTCTTTAGAATAGATCTCTGGTAATGAAATTTTTGAGTCAATATTATGTATGTTAGATATTGCCAAATTGCCCTCCAGAGAAAGTTCTACCATTTATATTTGTAACAGGAATGTTATTTTTCTGGCCACTGATGGCAAAATAATTAATTTAAAAATTAATACTTATTTTTAATAATGTTTATTAGCTACATTTGTATTTTTTGTGAGTTACCTATTTGTGTCCTTTGCCCATTTTCTAGATTTTTTTGTCTTCCTTTTTGATGTATAGGAATTCTTTCTATATTCTGGAGGTTAATCTGTTATCCTATAGGTTATAGATACTTCCTTTCAATCTGTACTTTTTTTGAACTTTATCCATTCTGCAAAAATTTGTATTTTTACCATGATCATATTTGACAGTCGCTTTTCATTATAGCTTCTGGGTTTAGGGTGTTACTTTAGGAAAGCTTTTGTCATACACATATTATAAAAATAGAAAATTGTTTTAGAAAAAAATATTTTTTATTTGTGGTAGGTGTTGATCCTATTATCTGGGAACAGGCCAAGGTAGATAACCCTGATTCTGAAAAGTAAGTATGTCTTCATCTTGTTTCATTTAAGAACTGATATTTGCTACTAGGAAAGCAAACATGGGAGCTATTAATTATACTTCTTACATATGAAGCAAGTTTATTTTCATTTTCATGGCCTTTAAAAAATATTGATTATTGTCCAGCTAAAGCTGCAGCCAAAACAAAAGAAAAAAATAAGAAAAAAAAAGATTATGGTAAGGCAGCATAGCATAGTGAGAACTAACTAGGAGTGGAAAAATCTATTTGTATTTGCATTTGTATTTAATAATGTAATGTTTTGACTGAACTGTATTTCTTCATTTGTAAAATACGGAGGTTGAATAAAATCTCTTTGGTATAACATGGTTATCTCGTAGTCATAGATCTGCCTTAGAGCCCTAGAAAGTTGATGTAAAATTACATGAATGTTATTAAAACCTTAACTTCTTGTATTTTGTAGTAATAGGCTTAAGATCTGAAAATTGTTCACTGCATTTCTTCAGGTTAATTCCCGTACCAATGGTGGGTTTTAAGGAACTTCTCCGAAGACTGAAGGTTCAAGATCAGATGACTAAGCAGCATCAAACCAGATTAGATGTAAGCATTTAGCTTTTCATTCCTTGGCCCTGGAAGTAGGGAAAGGGATTATAGACATTTAATTCTTTTTAGTATATGTGCTACTGTTTTATCTTAATCAGGAAACAATGTAGCATATACTGCAAATTAAGTTTTATACAACTACCTTCTTTATGATAGAAGTCCCCAAATCATATGAATCTGATTGATTTGATATGATAATGAATTTAGAATTCTTGTCTTAGTGGATTAATTAGACGGTCATTTCCAGTTTCAGCCAGGAATTGCATATTATTATTTATGGGGCCTTATGAAAATGAAGGTTATAATAATGATTATTTTATGTTGACATATAATTGTCTTGGTATATTATTATATGTTGATGAAGCAAATTTAAAATTACTTAATGCTTAAATATACTTAATATTTTATTTCATAAAGTAGACTTTTTTAGGAGACCAGAGTGGGTGGATCACTTGAGATCAGGAGTTCAAGACAAGACTGGCCGACATGGCAAAGCCTGGTCTCTACTAAAAAATACAAAAATTAGCTGGGGGTCGTGGTGCACGCCTGTAATGCCAGCAACTTGGGAGGCTGAGGCATGAGGATTGCTTGAAAAAAAAAAAAAAAGACTTTCATAATTAAATACTTAAAGATTCTTTAAAGGTCAGAGAAATTTGTATGATTTCAATTCTTTCAACTTTGCTAAGGTTTTTTTTTTTTCTTTTTTTTTTTTTTTTTTTTTTTTTTTTTGAGATGGAGTCTCACTCTGTTGCCCAGGCTGGAGCACAGTGGCGCGATCTAGGCTCACTGCAAGCTTTGCCGCCCGGGTTCACGCCATTCTCCTTCCTCAGCCTCTGGAGTAGCTGGGACTACAGGCACCCGCCACCACGCCCAGCTAATTTTTTGTATTTTTAGTAGAGACGGGGTTTCACCGTGTTATCCAAGATGGTCTTGATCTCCTGACCTCGTGATCTGCCCATCTCGTCTTCCCAAAGTGCTGGGATTACAGGCATGAGCCACCGTGCCCGGCCAACTTTGCTAAGGTTTTATAACCCAGGAGCCTATGAAAATAATGTGTGTTCTGCAGTTCTTGGGTGAAGTTTTCTATTAGTGAGATCCAGTTGGTTGATAGTATTGTTCAGTTCTGTATTCTTGTTTTTTTCTGTCTGCTAGTTTGAGAAGACATTTGAAATCTACAGCCACACTTACGGATTTGTGTTTTTCTCCTTTCATTTCTCAGTTTTTGCTTCATGTATTAATAGTTTGAAGGGCTGTTGTTATATAGGATTGTTGTTTTTTCTTGGCAAATTTACTTTTTATTATTATATCATATCCCTCTTAATCCTTGGTAAGTTTTAAATCTTCTCTAGTGGCTTTTTCTTTTATTATTATTTTTAATTGATACATAACTACATATTTATGGAGCATAGTGTGATAATTCAATACATGGATACAGTGTGTAATGATCAAATAAGGGTAATTAGCATATCCATTACCCCATACATTTATCATTTGTTGGTATCATTGCAAATTCACTCCTATAGCTATTTGAAACACAATAAATGGTTGCGAATTATAGTTACCTATAGAGCTATAGAACACTGGAACTTAATCCTCCTATCCAGCTGTACTTTTGTATCTGTTAAGCAACCTTTGGCAATTCCCTACTCCTACTCTTTCTCCACCTCTAGTAGCCACTATTCTACTCTCTACTTCTACTAAATCAACTTTTTTTAGCTTCCACATATGAGTGAGAACATGCAGAATCTATCTTTCTGTGCGTAGCTTATTTCACTTAACAGAATGTCTTCCAAGTTCATCTGTGTTGCTGCAAATGGTAGCACTTCATTCTTTTTCATGATTAAATAGCATTCTATTGTGTGTGTATATATATGTATACACACACACACCATGTTTTCTTTATTCATCTGTTCATGGACACTTACTCAAGACACTCTGAAGTCTTTATCTGATGTTAACATAGCCACGCTACCTTTCTTTTGATAAAAAGTGTTTGTATGGCAAACCTTTGTCCATCTTTTTGCTTTTAACCTACCTATATTGTTATATTTGAAGTGAGATTCTTGTAGACAGCATGAAGTTTGGATTTAGTCCTACCATTTATTTGTTTTGTGTTTGTAGCCTCTGTTTTTCATTCCTGTTTCCGCCTTTCTGCTTTCTTTTGGGTTATTTGGACTTTTTTTTTTTTCAGCATTTCCTTTTAATCTATTATTTCAAGTCTTAGAGCAGTATTTCTTAGTAGTGGCTTGTGGTGGTGATTTTGTCTCCCAGAGCACATTTGGCAATGTCTGGAGACTCTTGGTTGGGGAGTGCTACAGGCATCTAATGTGTAGAGGCCCATATGCTGCACACATTCTACAGTGTACAGAACAGTACTCCCACAACAAGGAATTACGCAACATTAATAGTGCTGAAGTTTGAGAAACCTTTCTCTAGGTAATACAATGTATCTCCTCCCACTAGAACTAGCAGACTTCTCTTGGAGCTCCCTTTCAGCATTTATGCTCATTTCCAGGTTTGAGGCTGGGTTGAAACCAGACTAGGGACGCCTGAGGGGTAAAATGGATAAACTCACCACAAGTTCAATGGTACTTTAAATTCCTATCTTCCCTGATCTTCCTGCCAGAGTCCTCAAATAGCTGCCCCATGTATTCCATCCAGGTTTTATAGCTGTATTAAATGGGAGAGATTGGGGTTGCATATGCTTAGTCCATCTTGTTCAGAACTGAAATCATTCTTATCTTTGGCCAGTGTTTCCATTGGGCTTCCTATTTTTTCTTTATTGAACTTCAGTAATCATTTACTCTAGATTGTAGTCTCTATTTGTTCATAACATTGTAAATATCTTCTAGTTTCTCATCTGTCTGTTAACTCTGTCTTTGGTGTCTGTAGTTGAAGAGAAATCCTTAATTTTAATGTAATGATATGCATTAAATGTTTGCCTTGTGTTTTCTTTTTGGGAATTTGCTTAATTTTCCACCCCAAAGTCTGAGAGTATCCTACATTAAAAAAAATTTAGAGTTTAACCTTTCACATTTGAGTCTTTTGTTGTCATCATGAAGTTTACCTTTACATAAAGTATGTGGTATGAGCTCAGATATATTTTTCTCTAAATAGTGGGTCCAATTTTTTTCTAAATATATTTTTCTCTAAATAGTGGTTCCAATTTTTTTTTTTTTGAGACAGAGTCTCGTTCTGTCGCCCAGGCTGGAGTGCAGTGGCGCAATCTCGGCTCACTGCAAGCTCCGCCTCCCGGGTTCATGCCGTTCTTCTGCCTCAGCCTCCCGAGTAGCTGGGACTACAGGTGCCCACCACCACGCCTGGCTAATTTTTTGTATTTTTAGTAGAGATGGGGTTTCACCGTGTTAGCCAGGATGGTCTCGATCTCCTGACCTCGTGATCTGCCCGTTTCAGCCTCCCAAAGTGCTGGGATTACAGGCGTGAGCCACCACGCCCGGCCCTATATTTTTAATATTGCCTATAAAAATGTGATACTCCTCAATGATTATCAAAGAATTTAAATTACACTAAGTTTCCATATATATATATATATATATATATATATATATATGTGATCTATTTCTAGACCCTCTCTTATGTTTCATTGGCCAGTTGGTCTGTTTTTATATCCACCCATTCCACATTTTTTTAGTCTTATGGCTTTGTAGTGTATCTTAATATCTAGTAGAATGAATCTCTAATCTTGGTGCTTCTTTTCAAAGTTTTCTGGGTCTTTATGGGTCTTTATTCTATCATAAAAACTTTAGAATCAGTTTGTCAGAATGCTAGAATTATGGTTGGAATTGCATTAAATGCAAAGACTAATTTGTGGGAATTGAATTTTAATATTAAATCATTTCATCCATGAATGTGGTATATCTCTTTAATCCTTGTGGTCTTTTATGTCCTTTAAAATAATTTTTAAATATTCCCTTTTAAAATTTTGTGCATTCTTTCTTGGATCAATTCCTAGATGGTTTTAGTATTTGTTAATAAATACTGTGGCTGATAACATGTCTAATTTTTTTAGTTATTACTGGTAGAAAATAATGTCATAAGTACTCTTGTATCTAAAAACCCTGGTGATTTTTCAAAATTGAGATGGGGAGATTGCCTAGGTTATGTAATATAAAACATGGCCACCTAATTTTGTCCTTTCAGCATGGCCTGGCATTGGAAAGTTTCTTTAAAAGGTGATGTGTGCAGGTGGATGTGCTAAAATGTCTTGCACAATCTTATCCTCTTTCTTGTAACATGTTAATATAAGTCAGTGGCATAGAATGATTAATTATGATAGAGACAATTATGGGATTAATTCTGATTGGGATGCTTTAATAAAATAGTGAGATTTTAACCTACCCTGTAAGGTTAAGACTTCCTAAGGCAGAATAGTGGGATTTCAGTCAGGTAAAACAGCCAAGTCAAAGATCCAGAGGCATAAAAATGTATCCTGCTGCATAATTAATATCATTCCTTTTCCTCTGCACTCTGATTACTCCCTCCAAGTATTCTGTAACAGTTAATATTGAAATGTACTGTACTTTCTGTCAATAGTTAGATACAGGGCTAATTGTCTATTAAGACACCCCCTAGATATCATCTTATACATCTTAACTTTTTCCATTCAGACCTGGTTGTTGGCTTTATTCCATATTACTTCAAATTCCTTATTTCTGAAGTATGTGTTTTCTTTTTTTCCTTTTGAGATAGGTCTCTCCTTCCTCTCTCTCTCACTCACACTCTCTGTCTCTGTCTCTCTCTCTCTGTGTCTCTCGCCCATACTGGAGTGCAGTGGCATGATCACGGCTCACTGCAACCTCAAACTCCTGGGCTCAAGTGATCCTCCCACCTCAGCCTCCTAAGGAGCTGGGATTACAGGCATGTAGCACTACACCTGGTTAATTTTTTATTTTTTGTAGAGACAAGGTCTTGCAATGTTGCCCAAGCTTGTCTCAGAATCCTGGTCTCAAGCACTCCTCTTGCCTTGGCCTCCCAAAGTGCTAGGATTACAGGAGTGAGACACTGAGTGAGACACTGTGCCCAGCCGTGTGTGTGTGTGTGTGTGTGTGTGTGTGTGTGTGTGTGTGTGTGTGTGTGTGTGTGTGTGTGTGTGTGTGTGTGTGTGTGTGTGTGTGTGTGTGATGGAGTCTCACTCTGTTTTTTGTTTCTATGAGATGGAGTCTCACTCTGTTGCCCAGGCTGGAGTGCAGTGGCACGATCTCAGCTCTGTCCCCCGGGTTTAAGTGATTCTCCTGCATCAGCCTTCCAAGTAGCTGGGATTACAGGCGCGTGCCACCACACCCAGCTACTTCTTTGTATTTTTAGTAGAGACGGGGTTTCACTATGTTAGCCAGGCTGGTCTTGAACTCCTGACCTTAAGTAATTTGCCCACCTCTGCCTCGCAAAGTGCTTGGATTACAGGTGTGAGCCACCACGCCCAGCTTATTTTTTCTATGTATTGCCTCATTGCTAAATTTCCTAGAGCTCTAAAGATATCTTTGTATGATTCTTTTAAAAAAATTTTAGGTATGTAAAAAGGGAAGAAATATAAGCACAGATTTATAGGGAAAGAGTTTATATTTTGAGAGATGAATCTCAGGCTTATCCCAAGATTAGAATTTCCATACAGGTGTAACTGATAAATAGTTGTGATTTTGATTAACCCCTCCCCCCCAATTTTTTTTAAACAGATCATATCTGAAGACATTAGTGAGCTACAAAAGAATCAAACTACATCTGTAGCCAAAATTGCACAATACAAGAGGAAACTCATGGATCTTTCCCATAGAACTTTACAGGTAGTAATTTGGATTTTTTTCCCCCAGTGTTCATAAGACTATGTGTGTGAAATAATGTACTAAATATAGATTTTTAAAATAGAAAAAAAAAGACTAAAATAATAATGTGAAATTAGAAGTACCGAATTCTTTTAGTAAAACTTTGAAATTGGAAAACAGGTCTCATAGGGTTGAGTGAGGAGAATAAAAATATCCTAAAGTTCATATTTTAGTGAGAGTTTGAGGGAAAGCAGTAAAGAAATAAAGCATCTTAGTGCAAGGGAAGCTTCTGTGATATTATTGATGTCTCATGAATTTCATAAAATAGTTCAGAAAATTTTTTGAGTGCTAGATAAAGGAGTGTAACCATATTGGTCGAAAAACAACAATAGAATTTCCAAATTAACAGGAGGAATTAAAAGAATAATAACAACTGAAATTATAAACTATCATGAAAACAGAAATATTACATACTAGAACCAGTGAGAAACAGCAAAATCTGTACTCAGAGGAAAACTTACAGCCATAAAAAATTCTTATTTTAAAAAATCAAATGGGAAAAATAAAGGAACTTAGTATTCATGTTAAATTAGAAAAGGAATATCAAGATAAGCCAAAAGAAACTAAAAAGAAAGAAAGATAAATGTGAAATTAGTGAAAGACTAAAAAATGTAATAGTGGAAAGAATAAATTAAAAAACTGTTTCTTTGAAAAGACCATTAAAATTACTAAGAATCTCATCAGCCAGAAGAATGGAAAAACAGAGCAAAATATACAAAATTAGTAGTGGAAAAAGAGGCATCACCATAGATACACAAAACAGAATAAGAAGATACTGCATGGGCCAGACACAGTGGCTCACGCCTGTAATCCTAGAACTTTGGGAGGCCGAGGTGAGTGGATTGCCTGAGCTCAGGAGTTCAAGACCAGCCTGGGCAACACGGTGAAACCCCATCTCTACTAAAATACAAAAAAATCAGCCAGGCATGGTTGCTTGCGCCTGTAATCCCAGTTACTTGGGAGGTTGAGGCACAAGAATTGCTTGAACCCGGGAGGCGGAGGTTGCAGTGTGCCGAGATCATGCCACTGCACTCCAGCCTAGGTGACAGAGTAAGACTCCATCTCAGAAAAAAGGAGAAAAAAAAAAGAAGATACTGCATGTACTTTAGGGTAACAAATTTGGAACTCAGAGGATTTTTCTATGAAAATGAAAATTACCAAAATTAATCTACAGAGAAGTAAGAAAACAAATACCACAGAAGCAATTGGAAAAATGAAAGATGAAACATGAAAAAGGCCTCAGGGACAGATAGTTTCATTGCTAAATTTTGTCTAACCACAAAAGAGCTAATTCCAGTGTTATTTTAATTATTCTAGACAATTGAAGAATAATGTATATAGCTTCCTCATTTGTTCTTTTTTACAGCTTGAGATAATTTGCATACCATACTATTTACTCATTTAAAGTGTACAATTCAATGGCTTTTAGTATATTCAGAGACTTGTATAACCATTATTACCACAATCAATTTTAGAACATTTCCATCACCCTACAGACAAATCCCATACCCATTGTCAGTCACTTCCCCGTTTCACTGCAAATCTGTCAGTCCTATGCAACTAGTTTTGCCTCTATGGATTTGCCTGTTCTGGAAACCTCATATAAATGGAATCATAACGATATATGGTCTTTTGTGACTGGCTTTTACTTAGCATAATGTTTTCAAAGTTCAACTGTGTTGTACCATGTAATAGTACTTCAGGTACTAATAAATGATTATTATTCATTTATTGCTGAATATTCCATCATATGGCTGTACCACATTTTACTCAATTGATGGATATTTTGGTGGTTCTACTTTAAGGCTATTATGAATAATATTGCTATTAAAATTTATTTACAAGTGTTTGTTTGGACATATACTTCTATTTCTCTTGGGTATAAACCTACAAGTGAAATTGCTGTGTCATATGCACACTATGTTTAACTTTTTGAGGAACTACCTAAACTATTTTCCAATGCAACTGTACCATTTTACATTTCTGTTTGTAGCATCTCAAAAAAAGAAATTATAAACAGCTATTTTAAAGAGATGCAAATTATGCTAAGTGAAAAAAGCCAGACTTTTTATTTTATTTTATTTTTATTTTATTTTAGTAGAGATGGGGTTTCACTGTGTTGCCCAGGCTGGTCTTGAACTCCTGAGCTCAGGCAATCCACTCACCTCGGCCTCCCAAAGTTCTAGGATTACAGGCGTGAGCCACTGTAAAGGCTGCATAAGGCATGATTCTATTTATATAACATTATACAAAAGAAAATTAGGGACAGATAACAGATTAGTAGTTGCCAGGGACTGTAGATGAAGAGAGAAGTGTGACTACAAAGGGCTTGGGGTGATGGAAATATTCTGTATCTTAATCATTGTGGTGGTTACATGACTGTATGTATTTGCCAGATTCATAGAACTGAACACCTAAAACAGGTGAATTGTTGTATGTGGAGTATACCTCAAATCGGACCAAAAAACCACATTCCAAATGAAGTATAAGCAAAGAGAATCCAGCTATTTATCAATTTCTTAAAAAATATACTATGACCAAGTAAAGTTTATTTCAGGAATGCAAGGTTGGTTTTAATAACAGGACATCTATCAACATGACTTATTATAGCAACACATTAAAGGAAAATATATAGTAGAAACTGTAACCAAAAATGAATAGCAAATACTCAAAAAGGCAAAACACTAAAATTGCATTTAGAAACTAGACATGGACACCCAATATTATCATCATTATTTGTTGCTATCTTGGAGGTTTTCATAAATAAGCAAAGAAATAATATAAACATTGGGAAAATGATTAAGTGATCTATTTTTGCTGATATGATTGTATATCTGGAAAACCCAAGGGAATAAACCATAGAATTAATGTAGTAAGCTGGCTAGATATAAAAGTACAAAAATCAGCTTTTCTTTTTACTATCTGGAAATAGGAAAATGTTCCATTCACTATGGTGACAAAACTGTAAAATACTTAACAAATATATTTATGAGGAAAGTATAGGTATTTACAAATAGATAAACTGTATTCTTAGATGAGAATACTTAATATCCACTTTACAAAATTAAAAATGAATTAGTTTTTTAAAAATTGATTAAGCTGGGTGTGATGACATGGCACCTATAGTCACAGGTACTCAGAAGGCTGAGGCAGGAGAATCACTTGAGCCCAGGAGTTCGAGGCTCTAGTGAGCTATGATTGTGCCTATGAATAGCCACTGCACTCTGTTGCCTGGGCAACATAGGGAGACCCTGTCTCTAAAAAACTTTTGATTAAAGTTTCTTTAAGTTTATAAAGAAGGATAAGTGTTTGAGACTAGCTTGTTCAGGAACAAAAAAGAAATAGTGAAGGGGACTTCTTTACCAGATTTCAGAACCTATTTTAAACCTCTTGTAATTGAATCAATATAGTGTCTGCATGGGATTGGACAGAACGATGCATGGAACAGAGTAGGGAATTTACAAATAGATGCAAGTGTGCTGAAAATTTAATATATGATAAAGGTGGTATTTCAATTCAGTGGGTTTATTTAATAAATAATACTGGAGTATAAGTATCCATAAGGAAGAAAATAAAATTAGACCATTGCATCATATAAAAATAAAGTGGACTAAAGACTTTAAGACACTTTCAAAGCTGATTTCAAAGGGATTTGAGAGACATTGATCAGAAAGCTAGAAACTGTAAACCAACATTGGCCACATAAAAAACTATGTATAGCAAAAGATACCAGAAGCCATTTGTCAATAGTCATGTGATAGAGTTTAGGAAAAGGAAATTTTGCAAACAGCATTCATTTTAGATTTGGTGTTCATATTCATATTATACAAAGAGATCCTATAATTTGACAATAAAATCCAATTGAAATTTGGGCAAAAGATGTGTAAAGGCAGTTCGTAGAAAAAGCAAATGCAAAATAGTTCTTAGTCATTAAAAGATGGTCCCTTTAATTTACTAGGAATCTGGGAATTGCAGATTAAAGAAAAAAAATGAGATCCCGGCTGGGCGCAGTGGCTCACGCCTGTAATCCCAGCACTTTGGGAGGCCAAGGCGGATGGATCACGAGGTCAGGAGTTCAAGACCAGCCTGGCCAAGATGGTGAAACCTCGTCTCTACTAAAAATACACAAATTAGCTGGGTGTGGTGGCGGGCGCCTGTAATCCCAGCTACTTGGGAGGCTGAGGCAGAGAATTGCTTGAACCTAGGAGGCAGAGGTTGCAGTGAGCCAAGATCATGCCACTGCACCCCAGCTTAGGTGACAGTGAAACTCCATCTCAAAAAAAAAAAAAAAAAAGAGATCCCTTTACACTCATCCAGTTGGGAAAAATTTAAACAACCACCACCTGTTCTTGACAGGAATGTGGGGAAAGGATATTCTGATGTGTGGCCTATGAATCTAACTCATTAAGATCCTTTGGGAAAGCAATCTAGCAGCTTTAGAACTGAAAACGTACATACTTTAAAACTCAGCCTCGTTGTTAAAGATCTATACCAGTTAAATAGATACATGCACAAAAATGTTTATTATAGCATTGTAGTGTCAAAGCTACAAAATGTTTATTACAGCATTGTTTATAGAGTCAAACCTACAAAAATGTTTATTATGGCATTGTGTGAAAACAAAATGTATATCCATCAAGACAGTAATGATTGATTATTGGTTAATCACACAAAAAACATACAACCATTAAAAATAACAAATTAGAGCTATACTTCTTAAGGAATTTCATGAGATTTTGATAATAAAATTATTTTAATTATAAAATTTAATGGTTAATATTGATAATAAAGTTAATTTTGTTAATTATATATAATCCATTTTTAAAAATTTAGATCAGTAAAAAGCAGTTGGTCTATGCGTGTGTTTATGAAAAAGATATGGTTATAGGAGCATGGATGAGAGTATGGAGGGACTTGCACTGTTTTTAACAGAGTAAGCTGGGCTTGGAGAGTAGCAGCAAACCAAGAGTCTGCCTTTAGAGGCCACTGCTTTAGATCCTTTCCCCCGATGTATTGTTAAATTGGAAAGAAAGAGAAGCGGCCTGGCACAGTGGCCCACGCCTGTAATCCCAGCACTTTGAGAGGCTGAGGCAGAAGGATCATTTGAGTTTAGGAGTTCGAGACCAGCCTGGGCAACATCGGTAGACCTCAACTCTACTAAAAAAAGAGAAAAAATATTAGCCAGGCATGGTGGTGAGCACCTGTGATTCCAGCTACTTGGGAGGCTGAGGTGGGAGGATTGCTTGAGCCTAGGAGATCGATGCTGCATTGAGCTATGATTGTGCCACTGCCCTCCAGCCTGGGCAAGAAAGCAAGGTCGTCTCAGAAAAACAAAAACAACAACCAAAAAAAGGAACCATGTCACAGAGTGATATATACAGTTTAGTTTTATTTTGGATCTGTGTGTGTGTGCTTTCTGTATGAGCAAGGAGAAAGGTACAGGGGAATGAACATCAGTTAGCACTATTTGTCTTGGGGGTATGAGAGAATTTGTCTTTTACATTCTTGTATTGTTTCTTAACAAGTACATTTTGCTTTTGTAATCTCAAAAAGAAATCCAAGAAATAATTTTTAGACCTAAATATTATAAACTCATCTTTAAAGAACACGACGACTTTATTTAGAAAGGCTGTGAGTAAATGTCTGAAACTGGTATTATGTTGCCTATTTTTTTGTACTGCTTTTAAGCCATAGCATAGTTTCTGTTTCTTTGTTTTTTGAGACGGAGTCTCCCTCTGTCGTCCAGGCTGGAGTGCAGTGGCGCGATCTCGGCTCACTGCAGGCTCTGCCTCCTGGGTTTTCCGCCATTCTCCTGCCTCAGCCTCCCGAGTAGCTGGGACTACAGGCATGCACCATCACGTCTGGCTAATTTTTTGTATTTTTAGTAGAGACGGGGTTTCATCGTGTTAGCCAGGATGGTCTCAATCTCCTGACCTCATGATCCGCCCGTCTTGGCCTCCCAAAGTGCTGGGAATACAGGCGTCAGCCACTGCACCCGGCCAAGCCATACCGTAGTTTTAAAATTGTTGGCTGGGCAGAGTGGCTCACACCTGTAAACCCAGCACTCTGGGAGGCCAAGGCTGGAAGATCACTTAATTAAGCCCAGGAGTTCAAAAAATTAAAAAGTTTAACCAGGTGCGGTGATGCACACCTGTGGGCCCAGCTACTCGGGAGCTGAGGCGGGAGGATCTCTTGAGCCCCAGAGGTCAAGGATCCAGTGAGCTGTGTTTACGCCACTGCACTTCAGCCTGGGAGACAGAGCAAGACCCTGTCTCAAAAAAAAAACAATTAAGTGTACATCAGTGTATTCATGTGATAACTTTTGCCTAGTTAAAATGGACAGAAACATAATTCAAATCCTGAACTGTTGAACCCTACTATTGTTTGATTTTCAGCTGATTGCTTTCAGCAACTAATTGTAATAATACTACTTGCATAACTAAAAAGAGATGATTCTATTGTTATTGGTGTTTTTTATTTGTGTAGGTCCTAATCAAACAGGAAATTCAAAGGAAGAGTGGTTATGCCATTCAGGCTGATGAAGAGCAGTTGCGAGTTCAGCTGGATACGATTCAGGGTGAACTAAATGCACCTACTCAGTTCAAGGTAACCACTTCTAAGACCATAATGCTAAAATTTGTTTCAGGTGGATCTGCAGACAAAAAGTTATGTAATCTTCAAGCAGGAATTTTGTATACTTGTGTTTGTTATCTCCAATTAGAACTTCCTTTCTAAAGTAAACTCAGTCATGGTTCTTTTGGTTAGTATTAGTGTTTCAAATATAATGTACAGAGAGAAATAGAAATTTTTAATAGATGGTTTTGAAACCATCCTTTCAAAAGAAAACATTCTCTTTTACAAGTCTTCTTTGGCAGTTGTAATTTGACTCAGTCTTAACTTTTAGGGCCGACTAAATGAATTGATGTCTCAAATCAGGATGCAGAATCATTTTGGAGCAGTCAGATCTGAAGAAAGGTATTACATAGATGCAGATCTGTTACGAGAAATCAAGCAGGTAAGTGTTGCATGAAGCTGCATTATTTAAAGTGTGAGCTCACCACTTCACACCTATTAGGATGGCTGTTACCCTAATAAGAAAAGTGTTGGTGAGAATATGAAGAAATTGGAACTTTCTTGCACTGTTGGGGGAATGTAAAATGGTTCAGCCTCTATGGAAAGCAGTGTAGTGTTTACTCAAAAAATTAGAGATTGAATTACGATGTGATCTAGCAGGTCTACTTCTGGATATATACCCAAGTACGTTGGAAGCAGGGACTTAAAACAGATATTTGTACACCCATGTTCATAGCATCTTTATTCACAATAGCCAAAATGTGGAGATAACCCAAGAATCAATCAAGGAATAGAGAAAATATAGTGTATATACACACAATGGAATATTATTCAGCCTTGAAAAAAATAAGGAAATTCTGATACATGCTACAATGCAATTTGACCTTGAAGAAGTTATGCTTCGTGAAATAAGCCACTCATAAAAGGGAAATATTTATGATTTCACTTATGAAAAGTACCTAGTAGTCCAATTAATGGAGAGTAGAAAGGTGGTTGCCAGGGTGTGAGGGGAGGAGGGGATGGGAGGAACTTAATTGGTACAGAATTTCAACTTGAGAAGATGAAAAGTTCTGAACAAAACGGATAGTGTTGATTATTGCACAACAGCATAAATGTACTTAATGCCACTGAACTGTATACTTAAAAATAGTTACAGGCAAAAGTTTATGGTATGCCTGTTTTGCCACAGTTTTTAAAAAGTGAATTATCCCTCTCCTCGCCAAAAAGATGAATTTAGAGGTAGTAGAGACACTATAAAGTTTCCTAGACCTTGCTCCTTAAAGTGTAGGCGGTAGCTGCACCTGGAAGGTCATTAGAAATGCAAAATTTCAGTCCTCACTCCAGACGTACTCAATCTGCATTTTATCAAGATCATAGAATGATTTGTATGCACTTTAAAGTTTGAGAAGCAACTGCTCTAGATTAATACTTTCCCTGCCTATATGTCGCATGTAAGTTATAAACATGTTGTTATTGATCTATCCCCTAAGCCCTCAGGAGATCTGGATGGAGGTAGGTTGAGGTGGCCAGAACCTCCAACCACTTTTCTAGGGTTTTCACGTTGTGTGAAAAAGTTGGAAACACTGCTTTGGCTTATTTTCATTAGTATAAATGCAGATTGGTTTAATGAAAATGAACAGTTGTATCTAAAGAAATATATGAAGATGATGAACTTTGTGCAACATACTAGGTAGCTAATGACCGTTGGCATGGCCCTGAGGATTTTAGATAAAGGTTATAAATGTCATCAACAAATCCAATTTTATTATGTGCTTTAGAATGGATATGGCTGGTTTTATGCAACCAAAAACTAGTTTGGCTTCTAGCTTCTTGGATATTACACACACAACCAATTATATTCCATTGTTTTAAGTATTTGCAATAAATTAACAGATTCCAGTATATTGTAATAAATAGTTGTATTAAATAAGAGTTGATATATGCAATAAAACTGGGAATAATTTAAACACCTGTCTTTTTTAAAATGATGAGCAGTGTATTGTTTTGGGATTGAATCATAGTTCGCCATCTACTTTATGACCTTGGGCAGGTTATTTACCTATAGTTTCTTTAACTGCGGAGATGATAATGGTACCCCAAATAGGGCTCAAACGGATTTTAAATGAGTTAAGCAGTGAATACCAGTACTAGTAAAACAGCACCTTAACCCATAAGGAGGAGTCTTAAAAAAATGTTAGCATCTGTAGTCATCATCACCATTATCACTATGTACTTTGTACTTCAAAACATGAATATTCTGTTTTCAGAATGTTATTTTGCTAGTCATCTATATTTGAATACCTCCTTTGAGTTCTGTTTTATTATCATGCCTTTATCAAAAGTTGGTAAAAGGAATAGCTATCTAAAAAACATTTTTGTTGGAAGATACTGTTCATTATATATTTGATTTTATTGTTCTTTAGAGTTTTGTCTTTCACTGTTAGCAAAAGATGTAGTACAAATGTTTAAATATGCATGCCCTCTATATTTAGAGCACTTACTAGGTACTGTGTTGCTAGTAAAATAGTCAAAGTGGAGTCCTTTTTTCTGTGACTAGCTTGCAGTTTTAATAAATTAATACATTAATATGTTGTTTCTTAATTTGTTCTAGCATTTGAAACAACAACAGGAAGGCCTTAGCCATTTGATTAGCATCATTAAAGATGATCTAGAAGATATAAAGCTGGTTGAACATGGATTGAATGAAACCATCCACATCAGAGGTGGTGTCTTTAGTTGACAGTTCACAAACTTGTGTAAAGGTTTGTGAAATGCATCTTCTTACTGCATCAGACCTTCCTTAAGAATGAAACCGACCATGTGGAGGGAAAAAGAAAACAATTCTCTCTTGGCTTGGTTTTTTGAGAAGTTTACTGACAAATTACTGTTCATCAAATCTGAAATACAGTCACCTCACAGCTCTTCAAAGAAAACCTTTGAAAGATTTAAATCTAAAAGCTGTATTTACTTTAAAAGAAGTGCATAATTACCAAAATTATATGTACTATTGTACATTTTTACAACAGCATTTTCTTAAACATAATCTGTTTAATGATTATTGTCCACTGAGCCTGTACTCTGCTTTCCATACCAAGTAAATATGAAATAATAATCTACTTTGCACATAACAGAAGAAACTATAATTACTTGGCTGTTGGAGATTTGTGCTTCAGAGTATCCGTGTACACCAGTTTTTATATTTGTGAACTCATCTGTGGGAGGAGCAAAGAAAATCCAAAAGCATTTAATGTTTTCTTTTTGTTCTATAAAGATGTGAAAATGTATTTTTATATTATTTTACTTATTTGGAATTTACAGAGCACACCTAAGCAATTAGGATATAACAAAATTACTTAACCATTTTTGCAACCATTTTGTTTTTTAAGCCTTTTTATTTCTAAAAAGATGAAAACTTATAAATAAATTCTTAATTTGTAATTACTTTTATATAATTCTGTCTGGTGCTTTATTTGGCTTTTGAGGAATGACCATTTTTTGTCCACATAGGTACTAAATTCATAATCACAATTCAGGAATTTTAGTCTTGTCTGATTTTTGCCTCCTAGGGATTTTTGTCAGTGCTGATATATTTTGATTAGGGTATGGCAAATAAAACTTACTTCAGATATCATCTAGTATTAAGAATTCCCTAATATGTCGTTAGTATTTGAAATACTAGAAAATCTGAGTTAAACAGATTAAATAGTGTTAAATAGTGGGTCTTTAACCAGTGGATCATTTTAAACAGTATATCTGACTACACTATATATTTGGGCTGCATCATGTTGGCCGCTTTTGAGATGCTTTAACTTTGCACTTCTCTGTGATGCTTTGACTTATATTGACAGGTGTTATAAGAAACAGCCCCATGAATGTTGCTATTGTATTTACTAGGGGGATGGTGAAGAGTGTGATGCACTGTATATCTGGAGTCTATCCTCTGAGAATCCACTGAAGAGATTTCTCCTCAGTTGTATAGGTTACAGTTGTGTAGACTAGGATTTTTTGTGGGTTTTTTTTTTTTTTTTTTTTTTTTTTTTTTGAGACAAGTCTCTCTGTCACCCAGGCTGGAGTACGGTGGCACAATCACGACTCACTGCAGCCTTGACCTCCTGGGTTTAAGCAGTCCTCCCACCTCAGACTCTTGAGTAGCTGGGACTACAGGCATGCACCACCACAACTGGCTAATATTTTTTATTTTGTGTAGAGATGGGGTCTTGCTATGTTGCCCGGGCTGGTCTTGAACTCCTAGACTCCAGCAATCCTCCTGCCTTGGCCTGCCAAAGTGCTAGGATTACAGGCCTGAACTTCCATGCCTGGCCAAGACTAGGAACTTTAAAACTGATTGTTTCTTTCCAAATTGACTGCCAGAAATACGCAACTACTTTTGCCAAGTTTATGGCGTGTAAATTTGTTACACTACTCTACTACCCTCTCATCATTCTTTCCTACCCATTATATTGCAATACCAACAGTGTTGGGACAGGAATTTCTCGCCTTGTCCACATGTTCTCCGTGGCCCAGGAGATCTGCATGTCCATCATTCTTACCCATGTAGCCAAGTATAGGAGTTTTTGTCCCTCTGCACACCCCCTTATATAAGTAGGAGGAGTTGTTGGTCTAATTGATGAGAATTGTTACTCACTGAGCTATGTAATCTAGCGGATGGATCACTCATCATGCATACCATGCTCGCATCTCTAGCCTTTCATTTTTCATGTTCTAATATTGCTGGTTGCTAGTTCAACCAGATAAATATATCACACAGGGCCTAAGGTCAGCCTTTTAAAGACAGGCCCAGTCATCCTGTTAGGTTTCTGTCCCACTGGTGATTGCATATATAAGGCAGGCCTGTGGTCCTTGATCATATAGCTGGTTAGATAACTAGACTCAGTTATCAAAGCAAGTGTTATAGACTGAGTAGTTTGTGTCCTCAGAAAATTCTTATTGAAATCTTAACACTCAATATGGTGATTTTAGGAGGTATGGCTTTTGGGAGGTCATGATGAGGGTGGGGCCTTCATGAATGGGATTAGGGCTCTATCTCTCTTGTCCCTTCTGCCACGTGAGATGGTGAGGAAGGGACAAGGAAGAGGGCGCTCACCAGAAACTAAGTCTGCTAGCACCTTGATCTTGGACTTCCCAGCCTCCAGAACTGTGAGAAATAAATGTCTGTTGCTTATAAGTTACCTAGTCTACAGTGGTCTGTTACAGCAACCCAAACAGACTAAGACAAAGAGATGAGTAGACTACCCTTGAAGTTCTAATTCAGATATTAAATTCATGTTAAACACTAACAGTATTGAGCATACTGGCAATTCTGAAATATCTAATCAAAACCTTTTATTGAATTCAATCAGAAGTATACAGTTTTCGGGATTTTTTTCAATTATAAGAGTAGTATAGAAGTGAAAAGTTCTGTGACATATCTGGACCAACTTTCTGAATTTGCAAAATGAATAACAAATATACAATTCTCATTTTATCCAGTGACTTTGGCCAACAAGTAAAAAATACATCATTCCTTTTGATCTCCTGTGGGGTCCCTATAGTTATTTCAAGTAAAGAATAAGAAGGATAAACAATGCATCAAACTACAGAGCAACAAAGAGACTTATAGCAGAAACACTGATTAAAATGATGACCATCCCAAACTGTGGAAGCAGCAGTTTCCCCGAGGATGCAGAAGGATGGCTTTTGGGACCTGGAACAGGAACTGGACCTGGAGTTGTTAACAAGAATACACAGTCACTGACACATCATTTTTTTATATCAAGTATCACCCACCTATACAATATATCCTGAATATGTAAACGATGACACTAAAGTTGAAGTAAAAACTTACCTGAAATACTTCCAGCCAAAAGCAATTTTCAAATAAGTAATTCATTACAGATTTCAGGCTATATTTCCATATACAGTTGACCCTTAATATGGGCGTTGGGGTGCCAACCTCCACACAATGAAAACCTACATGTAACCTGATTCCCAAAAAAACAACTACTAATAGCCTACCATTAACTGGAAGCCTTACTGATAATAGAAATAGTTGATTAACATATTTTTATATATGTATTATATACTGTATTCTGGTTGGGGCATGGTGGCTCACACCTGTAATTCCAGCATTTTAGGAGGCCAAGGCAGGAGGACCGCTTGAGACCAGGAGTTTGAGCCTGGGCAACATAGCGAGACCCCATCTCTATTTTTAAAAAGAAAAATAATTGATTAGCACATATTTTGTATATGTATTATATACTTTATTTTGGCTGGGCACGGGATTACTGGCTCACGCCTGTAATCCCAGCACTGTGGGAGGCGGAGGTGGGCAGATCATGAGGTCAGGAGATCGAAGACAGTCCTGGCTAACACGGTGAAACCCTGTCTCTACTAAATATACAAAAAATTAGCCGGGCGTGGTGACGGGCGCCTGTAGTCCCAGCCACTCGGGAGGCTGAGGCAGGAGAATGGCGTGAACCTAGGAGGCAGAGCTTGCAGTGAGCCGAGATCGTGCCACTGCACTCCAGCCTGGGCGATAGAGCGAGACTCCAGCTCAAAAAAATAAATAAACTGTATTTTTACAATAAAATAGAGAAAAGAAAATATTAAAATCATAAGGAAAACATTCACAGTACTGTTCTGTATTTACTCATACCCTAAGTTTATTTTACATCATCTGTTTATAAGATGAATTATCTGTCTGAAATGGCTGGCAACTGCAGCTGCAAACCTGAATCTATGTATGAAGCAATTCAACTTTTTCTTGTAATGTCATGACTTCTCTCTGCTTCTGAGACTTGCGGCATCACTAGTGGCACTTCCTTTGACTCCTATGGTGTTATTCAAGGTTTTCGGTATTGCACCAAACATGACAAAAAATACACGAGAACTGTGAGAGATCACTTTTTACTGTGATGTGCAATTTACTGGAGATGAACTCCTCGGAGATGTTTAGCAACACATAGTGTTTTAAGAGGATACTCGAAACACTTGAACTCACCGCAATAGCAACAGGAGGTGGCCATGAAATGATTACAATGATAAAGTATGTATTATAGTTAATTTTCTGCAGTTAAGTTTTAATACCGCATCTTTACATTTACGTTTCTTTTGACTTCAAATGGTGCCACATATGGTCTGTGTACACAAATTTGGATAAATACTAACGTTTTACAATAGACTTGTGTATGTTTTATGGTAGTAAATGATAAAAATAGACTAGCATCTACATATATTTTATGCATTCATGACATTCTTTTATATATATATATTTCTAGGCCATGCAGTTTGTCTGCAAGTTTCTTCAAATTGATGCAAATCTCCAAAAAAATTTCCAATACATTTATTGAAAAAAAATCCATGTATAATTGGACCCATGTAGTTCAAACCTGTGTTGTTCAAGGGTCGACTACATATCATCAAGCTCTGCTACGCTAGGTTTTATGTAGGATTTCACATGCTTTTACATTTCTATATAGCCAATATAATGATTTTCTGTTGTTCAAGTTCTCTAGCATTTTTTTTAGCCATTTTTCTATTTCCATTTTCTGTATATACATGCAAGGTAAGTTTAACTCTGTGTCTTCTATTTCAAATAAGATAACCACCAACATACAACTGGATATACAGTCATCCATCCCTCAGTATCCTTTGGGGACTGGTTCTAGAACCCCTGAGGATACCAAAATCCATGGATGCTCAAGTCCCTTATAAAAAATGGCATAAATAAATAAACAAAATAGCATACACAGTATTTACATATACCTACACACATCCTCCTGTATACCTTATACCATCTCTAGATTTCTTATAATACCTAATACAATGTAAATGATATGCAAGTAGTTGTTATACTGTATGGGTTTTTAAATTTGTATTATTTTTTCCCCACAAATATTTTCGATCCACAGTTGGTTGAATCCCAGAGGATACAGAGGGCTAACTATAGCTGCATTGTTTTTTAAACACTAATCTCTGCAAGATGATAAAAAAAATAAACGTTTTTCCCTCCATACATACACTGCTGGAAAAACTCTTTCCCTTTCATTTGAACTAGTGGAGAGGAGCAGTGGAGTCCATCCACAGGATAAACTGTTTCATGCTGCCCTAAACTGTTTTTGTTTGAGCTACAGGGAAGCATTGACTGGAAGTATCCAAATGGGATCACCACTCAGATTTCATAAATAAAACCAAGAAAAATAGCCAGTAAGATTTGTAAAAGCCTTCATATTATCAATGTACTTGCCATAGTTATAAACATGCAGTTAGATGTATACACATAGAGAAATGGATAGACAGATGCACACATGCATTAGTACAGTCATGCAACGCATAACGATGTTTCCGTCAATGACAGACCACATGTATGACAGAGATCCCATAAGATTATAATAGAGCTGAAAATTTCCTACTGCCTAGCAACATCGTGGCAGTCGTAACATATTACGTGTTTGGAGTGATGCTGGTGTAAATAAACCTACTGCACTGCCAGCTGTATAATTGTATAGCACGTACAATTATGTACAATACATAACATTTGATAATAAACAACTATGTTACTGTTTTATGTACTTACTATGCTTTTAATCATTATTTTAGACTGTACTCCTTATACTTATTAAAAAAACGTTAACTATAAAACAGCCTGAGGCAGGTCCTTCAGGAGATACTCCAGAAGGCATTATCATAGGAGATGACAGTTCCATGCACATTACTGCCCCTGAAGACCTTCCAGTGGAACAAGACATGGAGGTGCAAGACAGTGATATTGATGATCCTGACCCTGTATAGGCCTAGGCTAATGTCAATGTTTGTGTCTTAGTTGTTAACAAAAGTTTAAAAAGTTTAAAAAAGAAAGGTGATAAAAAAGCTTTATAGGTCCAGCGGTGACGACCTACCCACACGAGAACATGCCTCTTGCAAAGGATCTCCATCCCTCTCCAGAAGAGGAGAGGAAACACAAGAAGAAACGCCTGGTGCAGAGCCCCAATTCCTACTTCATGGATATGAAATGCCCAGGATGCTATAAAATCACCACGGTCTTTAGCCATGCACAAACGGTAGTTTTGTGTGTTGGCTGCTCCACTGTCCTCTGCCAGCCTACAGGAGGGAAAGCAAGGCTTACAGAAGGATGTTCCTTCAGGAGGAAGCAGCACTGAAAGCACTCTGAATCAAGATGAGTGGGAAACCATCTCAATAAACGCATTTTGGATTTAAAAAAAAAAAGCTTTATAGAATAGGATATAAAGAAAAAATATTTTTTTACTACTGTACAACATGTGTTTTAAGCTAAGTGTTACTACAAAAGAGTCAGATTAAAATTAAGTTTATAAAGTAAAACAGTTACATTAAGCTATGGTTAATTTACTATTGAAGAAGGAAAATTTGTTATGAATTTAGTGTAGCCTCTGTATAGTATGTATAAAGTCTACAGGAGTGTACAGTAGTGTCCCAGGCCTTCACATTCACTCAACACTTAAGGGCAACTTCTGGGCCTACAAGCTCCATTCATGTTAAGTGCCCTATATACCTGTACCATTTTTAATCTTTTATATTTTTACCGTAACTTTTCTATGTTTAGATACGCAAATACCATTGTGTTACCGCTGCCTACAGTACTCAATACACTAACATGCTGTAAAGGTTTATAGCCTAGGAGCAGTAGGCTATACCACGTAGCCTACGTGTGTAGTAGGGGATACCATCTAGGGTTGGGTAAGTACACACTATGATGTTTGCACAACGACAAAATCACTGAACACATTAATCAGAACATATCCCCATCGTTAAGCAATGCATGACTGTATGTTACCATAGACCAGTGGTTCTCAGGGGGGCAGTATTGCCCCAAGAGGCAGTTTGGACAACTGTCAAGAGTTTTTTTTGTTTCGTTTTGTTTTGTTTTTTTATCATTGCTAACAGTGGAGTGGAGGTAGAGGGCTAGATATCCTGCAGTGCTCTAGTCCTGGGCCATGAAAAATTGACCAACTTCCTGCACAACTTTCAAATGTACTGCTAGACATACATGTAAGTTAAAACCTATTTAAAATAAACTCAGAACCTAAAGCAGTTTTATGTATAAATATTTTTGATAGTTTTGATAAACATTAAACATCAGTTTTTATTTAGTATCTACTCTATTTCCTCACTCCATTTTCTTATACTTCCTGTATAGAATAGCTTCCAATCTTCTCTTCAACCCAAATTTATTTGCATAAATATAACCATCTGTCTACTTTAGACATGATGTTGATTTTTATGGGTACAAATGCATCTCATCTATGGATCTTCTTTTGGGATAATATAAGGACTTTATAAAATACTTGTTATAAAGGAAGAATTGGGTTGAGAACCACTGCTCTTTCTTTTTTAATATATATTTTCTATTTTTATATTTTGCTCCCAGTCTCCAGACTGGTGAGAACCACTGTTCCAAGAGTAGAGACTCTAGATACAATGGAAAATGATTATTGAAGAAACAAAGCTATATTGTCCCCAACACACACATGCACACACAAGCTTTTGGATATATTATACTCTGTTATTAAGATGCCTTAAACCCTTGCAACTTTGTTCCCTTTATTGAGGAAAAATAAATTTCTCACTTTTTCTATATTACAGAAGCAGGCATTTATCAACTGAGGAAATGAGATATTTCTTACTAGGATTGTTGATATTTCCTTGACTTTTATCTTCTAAAATATAAAGAGATTTTGAGTTAGTTATATTGTACATCTGTTTATCCCGAAAAGAAAGATCTGATTAAAAATTAAGCAAACTTGGTTATCTCTGGGAGTGGGTCTGAGGGGCAGGTTAATAGGTTTACGGGTATGTGTGGGGTTAGGGGAAGGGTTTAATTTGTTCTCATCTGTGCTCTTTGAATTTTTTTTTACCATCAATATGTGTTTACATTAAAATAAAAGTTAAAATTTTATTTACAAAAAAGTGTTTTCTACATATTGAACTTAGATTCCCAAGTACATTAATAACTACCATTCATTGAGTGTTCACTATGTGCCATACATTGTGCAAATGCTTTATGTACACCATCACCTTTACTTCTTAGTCTTATTAGCCAGGTATAATTATCCATATTTCACAGATATTCCTTAAAACATTTATGAAATGTTTTGAGGAATGCCATGCATAAAATCACGGGGATAACTGGTGCTAGAAACATCTAATTTCAAATTTGCTCTGAATTACTATGCTATACAGATGCTTCTCGACTTATGGTGGGGTTGTATCTCAATAAATCCAATGTAAGCTGAAAATACCGTAAGTCAAAAATGCATTTAACTCACCCAACCTACAGAACATCATGGCTTAGCCTAGCCTACCTTAAACGTGCTCAGAACACTTACATGAGCCTGCAGTTGGGCAAAATCAGCTAAGATAAAGCTTATTTTATAATAAAATATTGAATGTCTCATGTAATCTATTGGATATTGTACAGAAAGTGAAAAAGAGAATAGTATGGGTACTTGAAGTATGGTTTTTACTGAATGTGTATGGCTTTCAGACCACTGCAAAGTCAAAAAATCCTAAGTTGAACCCGATAGAGCAGGAGCACCGTCATCTTGGACAAACACCACCACTTTAAATTCCAGCTCCCTTTCTAGCCTCATGCATTTCAAGGAAATCACCTCTTCTAACTACAAGCAGCCAGAAGGAGCAAACAGTAAAACACAGATAAAACAGCTTGGGCACAAAGGGAGGTGGGGGGAAAGTCTCTTGAGTAACTCCCAAACTTCACCCTCATACAATGGGCCCCAGTAAAACAGTGGGCCTTAATAAGCACATTCCTTTCCCTTCAGGTGCACTAAGTTAGGGAAGCTACAAGCAGACTTGGGGGATATGCCTGCAGCTGCAGCACAATGTATGGGAACAGACACACAACCCTCCCTCCCAGACAAGCACAACAAAGAGACACAGAAGCAGTCCAAGCCTCTGATAAACTCTCCCACCCTAAATCCTTAAAAACTCTTAGTCTGTAAAAAAGTGGGCCTCTAACCTAACTCGGCCAGAAGACCCCTCTCAAGTTTGTTTTCTCTAAAATAAATCTGTCCTAACTGGCAAGCCATCTTTTCATGTTTCTTTCCTCTTTCTTTAATTCTTACAGAACCATTGTAACTTGGAGACCATCTGTACTACCAAGTGTGTGCCTAGCATTGAAATATTATGATATTACCATATTTTAACAGCTTTGAAGCCAAATACCAATTCTAGGTGCCCAGGATAGAGGTGGATAACTAAATCTGTTTGGAAGACAAGTGTAGCACAAAGTGAAAAAAGCTTGAAAAGTTTGAGTCTTGGGTGTCTCTTTCTAGCCTATTATAAATTCGTTAATCTTCTTATGTTTCATGTTCTCATCTCTGAAGTGTCAATAATATTTATCTTATTGGATTAAATGAGCTCCTGTGTACTGTTTTCACATCACCTTTTAAAAAGCTACACATAGCTTTCCAGGAAGGGCACAATACACTGTAGTCCTAGCAAAACCTAGTGGCCTATTGGACGATACAGAGTGTAGTGAGGAGCACAGAATGGCTGGTCCCAGTATTGGCACGCTGCACAGTCCTCATTCACAGTTCTTGGATGATGCTATTTCTATGTCTACAGATTCCTTCACCCTGAGAAGCCTGCCTCATTCTGGAATAGACAGGCCCAGCTGGAAGCCAACTGTTCCTGTTTAAGATCAAGTGCCTTTTTTGATGTTTGGCCCAGAGAACCATAATAGCAGCCTGCTGCTCACACTGAAAGAAATTCTCAACATTTTCCCTGTCTGGCTTGCAGGCTGGGGTATCAGAAAGTGTACAGCCCACATGTCTTCCCCAGACCCCGTAAGACTGAACTAACTGAATGATTATGGTAAAGGACTTAGAATCCACGGTGCCTCCATCCCCAGTAAAGAATGTATTACCAGGTTTTTCATTCAGTTGTATCATTTTTATTCCTAAATAAGAAAGAGGTTTTCAGATAACAACTAAGGCAGCTTCCATTTACTACTATGTTACTACCATTCATTTTGCTAGGTACTTTATCTCATTAGGTCTTTAATCAATCAGTCCTGCAAGACAGAAGCTTTCCTCATTTTACAGATGTGAAAGCAGGGGCATAGAAAGTGAAGTAACTTATATAAAGCTAGTCAGAGGAAAGTGGCAGAGACTTCCTGAAGCCAGGTCTGTCTACACAGCTCATGTTCATCTCCCACCATGCTCAGTGGCTGCCTTTCAGATAGCCACAGTTTGACGAGCAAGACCCCAATGATGGCACTGTGCAAACTCAGGACTAGCAAGCTGAAGAGATGTAGACGCACAAGGTGTGTCATCAGTGTCACTAGAGGTTCACTTCAAAGTTGTGGCCGAATAAATCCAACAGTGCAAATTTGGGTCAATATAAAAGAGGTCCTGGACCCTTTTCTCTGAGCCTATGTTCTCTGAGCCTTTATTTAACTAATAGAAAACGCTGTTTCTGTATACAGCATGCAGCTTCCATTGACAGCAGTGCTACGTGAAGTTCAGCACTGTGTGGCTGGATATAGTTTTTAAGATGCCAAATATCTAATTTCCTTAACAGATCATCATTCCATAATAACAAAACCTACAAAAAAAATATTTTCAAAGTACTACATGAACTCAGGAGAAAGGGTTTTAAGCACTGGACAGTGGCTTGCACCCTGAGATTCTATGGTTTTATAGTCCTTACAAATATTACTGTCATGTACATGTGACTACTGATGGCTACATTTGATAGATGACAATTATAAGGCATAGAAAGTCCCATGCATATCTAATGGTGAGTACTCCCCAAACTGGCATCTTCCCCTCTGGCATGCCTATCAGTTGCTTACCAGGTAGTGGAGAAGGTTCTGGAATTTTCATTCCTAAATGAGAAGGAAGTTTTCAATGACTTACAGTTTGCTCCACTGAGTATAATTTTCAAACTCTTGTCTGCTGAGCTTAAGAGACGCAAGCACCCAAGTCCCCAGTGCACTATAGTTTCTGGCTTTTTATTTAAAAGTTCTGCTTACATAAACCCTCATTATACGAATCCACACCAAGATTAGAGGAGTCTTCTGCCATAGCACTTCACTGAGCATGTTTATGCCAGGAGAATACCGTGTTTTGTTACCTGGAGATACAGGCAATGAGATGTTAGCCAAGACTAACAGTCAACTTGTGCGTAAAGTTAGCTTTCTATTGAATAACTTTAGCTGTAGAACCTGGAAGGTGCTGGACTGATGCATCCAGATCCCAGGAGCCTTTCCCTCAGCC
Source organism: Hylobates moloch (assembly GCF_009828535.3). Classification (NCBI taxonomy): domain Eukaryota; kingdom Metazoa; phylum Chordata; class Mammalia; order Primates; family Hylobatidae; genus Hylobates; species Hylobates moloch. The sequence continues at coordinate 56,508,569 of NW_026652277.1, forward strand.
ACATCCAGAGCAGAACTAACTTTCCTGCCCCAGAGACAATGCTCCAGGAGCACATCAATGCACAGGAGGAAAGGGACTTTCTCTACTCTTCCCCAGCTAAGTATTTGTAGATGACTGGCAGGTAGCTATAAGGGAAATATTCATGAATAATAGTCTCATGACAGTATTCTCTTAAATGCCTGGGGAATCCTGCTCAACTCATTCTTGGGCTCAGGGAGTAAATAGAAAGCTGTCTTACCAGGTATTTGGGTGGGTTCAAGGATTTTCACACCTAAAGGCAGAAATGAATATTGGTTTGTATTAATCAGTTATCTTATACTGTTAATACTCTTCTTTTGTCTATACTTCCTCCATTTCCAACTTTCAAAAAAAAAAAAAAAGGCAGGGGGAAAGAAAAAACAAACAGCAACAACAAAAACACCTTTCAATGGCTTTTCATTCTCCATGTGACAGAGTCCAAACTCCTTAGCCTGGACTTCAAGAACTTCCACGATCTAACCCCGTCTCTCCAACTTTATCTTCAGAAGGCAGTCCCAATATATCCGTTTTTGGATGAAACAGTACTGGTTTTACGTTTCTGTTTGGTTTAGCTCTATCGTAATTATAGTTATTAGCTCTGTGACTTTGGGCAGACTACTTAATCCCTCCTAACTTCAGTTTCTCACTTTGCAAGAGAAATATTTACCTCTTAGGTTTGTAGTTAGTGAAGATTAAAGGAAAGACTGCATAAAAGTGCTTGGTACACTGCACGGAGCGAAAAAAGGTATCCAATAAATGAAGTCCCTTTGTTCTTGTCTAACTCATTCCTCAAACTCTCCAGGCTCAGTAATATTTTTTTCTTTTTTGAGAGACAGGGTCTCGCTGTGTCACCCAGGCTGTGGTGGGGTACAATGACACAATCATAACTCACTATGATTCTCCTGCCTACGCCTCCCAAAGAGCTGGGATTATAGGTGTGAGCCACTGTGCTGGCTTTTCACAGTGTTCTTCATCCTAGGAATCCTTATTGTCTCCTAACCATGTAGCTAGTCTCAGTAAATAGATTATTTACCAGGTGAAACAGTGAGCCTCTGGCTTTTTATTCCTAATGATGAGAATAAGAACTATTTAGTGAAAAAATGCAATCAGCTTGAAAATTAATTTGACCTTATACTTGACTTCTGTAGTAGAAAACTCAGAACGCTTTGAGAAATGGCAGAGGACAAGGTAACAAAAAGAAGAGATTTAACCCACTGGAGCCTAACTGATGATAACAACTAAGGCTAGTGACCCAGAATCCCTCCTAGGTTAAGCACCTCTTGTTCATTTTTTAAAAATTCAACCCAAAGACCTTGACCCAAAATTGGCATTATATGTAATATATAAAATATGCTTCCTAATTATATAATACGTTATAGATAATTTGGAAAAATACAGAAAATTATTAAAATTAAAGTTCTCTTAAAACTGCAGATCTCAGAAATACTCTACTCATTCTTAACATTTTTGGTGTATTTCAATCATTTTGCTATGCATACATATATATGCATATACATTTTTAAAAGTTAATATTATACTCTATATGCAGCTTTATATCCAATTATTTACCTTTGTATTAAGAGTACTTTCTTCTATCTTTAGATGGTTTCAAAAATATGATTTTTAAGTTGCTTAGTGTTTCATAATATAGATAGTATTTTATTTAACAATACCCAACGGTTGGACACTGAGGCTGTTTCTAAATTTTTGCTACTGTCAAATAAAAATTATAGGAGGCCATTGCTTCAGACTAAGTTTCTGCAGTAGGCCCCAACAGACTAAAAATCGAAACGGAGTCACCCATGCTAAAGTTCCATATCACCTAAACTAAGTTGTCTGACCTTCTAAGAAATCAGGAGAAAGAAATAACAGAATTTCCCAAACTGGCCATTTTAAAATCTTCAATCAGCCTGATAAATGAAGTTCCCGCTGCTTCAATCCTTCCACACAAAAAAGGTAGCCTGAAATAAACTGATGTTAACTAATCAGTTATTTTTCTACTGTTCTGTCTAAAAGTAACTAATATACTCTGTTCTTTGCTTCAACTTTCTTTGGCTCTTCTCTGTCTTTAAAGCCAAACTTCTGTGCTCAGCTCAATGGACACTTATTCTACGGAATAAAGTGTTGCCCAATTCTAGAATCTCAAATAAAGCCAACTGATCTCTTTAAATTTGTTGTAATTTTGTCTTTTGACACTACTTTAACACTGTGATAAGCATTTTTGTACACAAATCTTTGTGTTCATCTCTAATTTCCTTGGGACAAATATCCAAAAGTGTTATAACCGAGTCAAAAGGTACAAATATTTTTAAGACTAGTAATACATACTACTAAATTGCTCTCCAAAAAAGTTCCAATTTATAATCTCACCAGTAATTTATGAGACTTCCTGTCCCGGTACCCTTGAGGACATCTGAGTAATTTTTTTTTTCCAAGATGGAGTCTCGCTCTGTCACCCAGGCTGGAGTGCAGTGGCGTGATCTCGACTCACTGCAACCTCCGCCTCCCAGGTCCAAGTGATTCTCCTGCCTCAGCCCCCCCAAGGAGTTCGGACTACAGGCGTGCGCCAGCATGCCCGGCTAATTTTTGTATTTTTAGTGGAGACAGGGTTTCGCTATGTTGGCCAGGCTGGTCTCGTGATCCGCCTGCTTTGGCCTCCCAAAGTGCTGGGATTACAGGCGTGAGCCACCCCGCCTGGCCATTTGAGTAATATTACAAATAAAACAAAAACAAATACTTGAGGATGAGTTATACTTCGGAATGTACTAAATAATCAAATGGATATAGCTAATGGCATATATTAATCAGATTGCTGGAGACAGAAATAAATACAAAGAATAGTCATTTTAATCTAGAAAAAACAACACTATTTGTTATGCCCTGCCCCATGCCCTAGAGGTCACAAGAATGTGAGGAATAATTAGTCACACCTTCCTCTATTTGGTGGGATGACCTAAAGATTGTTAGACAGGAGAAACAGAGCTGCTATGTCATTTTTCTAAAGAATTCTACCCGAAACCCAGGAGAGTCTCTAATATACCAAACCAGTGAGCTAAGGTGAGCTCTGCCTTCCTCCCACTTTTCTTACCACGACATTCTTCCCTGTTCCCACATGTAAAGGGAGATATATTGCAAAATGTAAGCCCCCAGAATTTATATAAATGTCTTACCATGGTCTTCAAGCTTCTGGTTTTTCTCACCTGAGTTACAAAAAGAAGCTTATCAGTTTTAACAATGGAACAAAAGAATTGGCAGTTACTATAGCTACAGCAAAATTATTTTCAGTAAATATGAAAATACTCCCACCTGTAAAGGGAGATATCTTGTAAAATGTAAGCCCCCAGAATTTATAAAAAATGTCTTACCATGGTCTTCAAGCTTCCGGTTTTTCTCACCTGAGTCACAAAAAGAAGCTCATCAGTTTTAACGAAGGAACAAAAGAATTGGCAGTTACTACAGCTACAGCAAAATTATTTGCAAGAAATATGAAAATATTCCCACCTGTAAAGGGAGGTATCTTGCAAAATGTAAGCCCCCAGAATTTTTTTTTTTTTTTTTTTTGAGATGGAGCCTCGCTCTGTTGCCAGGCTACAGTGCTGTGGCACAATCTCAGCTCACTGCAACCTCCAACTCCCTGGTTCAACGGATTCTCCTGCCTCAGCCTACCGAGTAGATGGGACTACAGGCATGCGCCACCACGCCTGGCTAATTTTTGTATTTTTAGTAGAAATGGGGTTTCACTATGTTGGCCAGGATGGTCTCAATCTCCTGACCTCCTGATCTGCCCGCCTCGGCCTTCCAAAGTGCTGATATTACAGGCATGAGCCACCGCACCTGGCCAAGCCCCCAGAATTTATAAAAATGTCTTACTATGGTCTTCAAGCTTCTGGTTTTTCTCACCTGAGTCACAAAAAAGTTCATCAGTTTTTTTTTTTTTTTTTTTTTTTTGAGTGGAGTCTCGCTCTGTCGCCCAGGCTGGAGTGCAGTGGCGCAATCTCGGCTCACTGCAAGCTCCGCTTCCCGGGTTCACGCCATTCTCCTGCCTCAGCCTCTCCGAGTAGCTGGGACTACAGGCGCCCGCCACCACGCCCGGCTAATTTTTTTTTGTATTTTTAGTAGAGACGGGGTTTCACCATGGTCTCGATCTCCTGACCTCGTGATCCGCCCGCCTCGGCCTCCCAAAGTGCTGGGATTACAAGCGTGAGCCACCGCGCCCGGCCCAAAAGTTCATCAGTTTTAACGATGGAACAAAAGAACTGGCAGTTACTATTGCTACAGCAAAATTATTTTCAGGAAATATGACTATAAAGAACCATTTGATATGCCCAGGAAACTACCCTACTAAACTTGAGTTGTCGGTCAGAGTCTAAATGTACCTTGGCTAATGAGCTGGAACATTCTCTGCCCCCACTATTAAGAAAAGTCATTACAAATAGCTTGTCTACCAGGGATCTCAAGGAGCCGAGAAAATGTCTATGCTGAAGAGTCGGCTAAAGTCCCTGTGAAGTGATCAGTAGAACCTGTGACTGCAACGGAACAATAAAAAGAAGGGCTGCTAAGCAAGTCCTCAAGGCCTAAAGTGCTTCACTTCTATCAGGACAGGAAGTATCTTCCCAAACATGAAATAAATTGCATGTTTTAAAAAGGCTGGAGCCTCTTCTCTTTTCAACAAAGAAAAATTTATTGTAGCCACATGAGCCAAACACATGATAGGGAACTTACATGCAAAGAAATGATTTGGGCCATATATCCTTACGTGGAAACTTAAAGAGCATCTAATCACCTACATATTTTAGTTAAACGTATTAAACATCAAGCATCTGCATATTTGAGAGATCCAAATATGCTGAGTTTTGTATTTTTGTCTGAGTATTTGGAGTCACACAGGTTCATTTTAATGACTGAATACAGAGCTATACCTAAGAAGCCCCTAGAACTGGTCAAGAATGACTCTAGCTCTTCATTCTCACCACCCGTATTCCCCAGAAAGTTTCCATATTGTTCAGATCTCCACAAAGCCAATTCTCTCATTTGAGGAAGGTATATTTCCCTAGAATAGGTTCTTTATTTTTTTCCTGTCATATAGGCCAAGTCACTGCTTTATATCTGCAAATTTTCTTCAGCTAAGAAATACATTTGCTAAACAAGAAAGAGCTATTAAACATCCAGGTAAGGATTATTACCTGGTGACAGAGTTTCACCCTGTCACCCAGGCTGGAGTGCAGTGGGTGCAATCTTGGCTCACTGCAACCTCTGCCTACCAGAATGAAGTGATCCTCTCGCCTCAGCCTCCCAAGTAGCTGGGACTACACGTGCACACCACCATGTCCGGCTAAGTTTTGTATTTTTTGTAGAGATGGGATTCTGCCATGTTGCCCAGGCTGGTCTCAAACTCCTAGGCTCAAGTGATCCACTCACCTCGGCCTTCCAAAGTGCTGGGATTACAGGCGTGAGCCACCATGACCAACCAAGATTATTTTTAAAAATTAGAGCATACTCACCAGGGTTGTAGACATAGATGGGTTGAAAATATTCTGAAATACAGACATGTTTTCATTACATGGTACTATGCTCAGATGTGAATGTCAGGTTCAGTCTATTTTTAAATGTTCATTAATAATAAAGATTGAGTTGGCTTATATTTAAGAAACATAAAAATATGGTTACTATAAGAGATATAAAATTTCAATTCAAAGACAAATGGATGTGGATTCACTTTTTTTTTTTTTTGAGACAGAGTCTTGCTTTGTCGCCCAGGCTGGAGTGCAGTGGCACAATCCCGACTCACTGCAACCTCTGCCTCCCGAGTTCAAGCAATTCTCTTGCTTCAGCCGCCCAAGCAGCTAGGATTACAGGCACCTGCCACCACACCTGGCTAATTTTTGTATTTTTAGTAGAGCCAGTTTCACATGTTGCCCAAGCTGGCCTCAAACTCCTGACCTCAAGCAATCTACCCGCTCGGCCTCTGGATGTGGATTCATTTAAATTACATGAAAAAAAATTCACAGGAAAGCTAGCCAGGAAGACAGCTAGAAACAGACCCTTGTTTTTGAACTTTTTTTCTCTCTCTTCTGATACCTTTGGTATGTTTTTAAACTTTTTAACGAGGAAATCTTCAAAAGGATCCACCCAGAGCATGTCTTAATCCAAAGGCATTTTTTGGTATCTTTAATTCAAATTTATTAGGCCTATTTGATAATGCTGTTCCTTAATACTCTTAGAATTTTCTGTCTGCCTTCCCAAATCTTTCCCACAGTCCTCTAAGAAAGATTTTTTTTTGGTCACATCCTCTTATTTTTCCCCGAGGAAGTTAAAATTGACCTCATTACTCTTCTGTCATCCCATTCTCCTCCTTCCTTGACCTATATTCATGCCATTCCTTCATTGGTCTCCCAAATGTTATTTCCTAAGATAATAAAATACAGGAACAGGAGCTAGCTCTTTGCATAGGAGTCAAGTGGGAAATGGCTGAAGATGTAGGGGAATTAAGGAGTCCTTACACTCCTGTAAGGTCAGGCTCAGATGGCAGTGGCGTGTTCCCTTCATGCCCAGGCCAATGCAGTGTCTGAGAGAAGAGCCACAGGCAAGTCTGGGGGTGGGGATGAGGGTGGCAGTGGGGACTGGCAGCAAAGGCTCCTAGGCTCTCCACCTGAAAAGGTACTAGCAGTAGCACAGTTTAGCCTTGAGAAAATGATGTTTGACAGAATGACAATACAGTGGTGGGGTGGCTCTGACCCATACCTATGAGAAGTAACTGATAAAATTCCTATTATAGGGATAAGACTTTAAAGCGTATCTTACCTAGGTTCTCAATACAGTTTTCGGTTTTTAGTCCTGAAACACAAAGATAAAGCTTTATTAGTTAGACATAATCTACCCTAGTAAATATTTCAATTAATCTATGGCTATTGGTAACCTAATCTGTCAGCCCCTGGTTTATCAGACTCATAATTAGTAAGATGCAAATTGCAGGCTGGGCATGGTGGCTCATGCCTATAACCCCAGCATTTCGAAAGGCTGACGCGGGAGGATCGCTTCAGCCCAGGAGTTCGAGACCAGCCTGGGCAACATAAGGAGACCCCCATTTCTACAAATTTTTTTTTTTTAATTAGCCAGGCATGGTGGCACACACCTGTAGTCCCAGCTACTCAGGAGGGTCAGGTGGGAGGCTCGCGTGAGCCCAGGAGGTTGAAGCTGCAGTGAGCTGTGATCACGCTACTACACTCCAGCCTGGGTGACAGAGTGAGACCCTATCTCAATTATTTTAAAAAATTGCAGAACAATTATATTTTAGTATTTATAGTACAGCCACCAAACAGCCATATGACCTTTGACAAAACACCTAAGCTTTCTGGAATTCAGTATTCTTATCTGCATCTTTTACTAGGAGACTGCTTCAAATGACTTTCAAGGGTCCATCCAGGGCTAATACTTTATCATTCTATTCTATAATTAGTCTGCAAAATTTAGGAGAAAATTTACCTGTCCCATTAATCCTCTCTTCAGATACTAAACGTCCTCAACAGCAAACCTATCCCTCTACTACAACAATTTCTATCCTTTGACGAAAAAGAATCTCAGTCAGACCTTCAACATCCTTTAATATTTGAACAAAGATCCTTCGCATTCATATAAAGAAAATGGGTTGGTATGCCCCAGAATATTCATTTGTATATGAGGAAATCCACAATATTTGGAGAACAGAACATGGCATCTGACAGTACTTTTTGAAAGGCCCTAGATGCTCTCACTGGTGATGCCCTTAGAAAAAGTTGTCAGTGCTGCAGTGATTCCCCTGAGACTTGACAGAAAGGGGAATCTACCAGCCAACAGCAGTAAGGTAAGAAGGTTAGTGAGACAGCATACAGATTTGGTGCAGTATGAGCCATATGGAAGGCCTACCAGAATGCACAACAAAGGTCCAGATGCCTCGTGGTCTCTACTTCATACCTGACGAACGCACTAATCTAATCTGGAAGTTCAGCTACCTGAGGAGGAGCCTCTTTACCTACAATAGGAGAATCCCTAGAGAGGCCTGGCTCCTAAAAACGATATATACTTCTATAATCTGCTCTCAAGTCCTGCTCCATTTGTTGTGAGTGTCTGAACCAAAAACCCAGGTGATTTGGTCCACTTTCTACTGGTCCAGGAAATAACAGATGTGTTAGAATCTGGACAGTGCCCTGAGGCTAAACTCAGGCATTTGACTAGACTAGAAATTTAAAAATTGGTTCTAGAGATTATTACAAAATGTTGTCTCGGGGTGTGGTGGCTTACACCTGTAATCTCAGCACTTTGGGAGACCAAGGCGGGTGGATCACCTGAGGTCAGGAGTTAGAGACCAGCCTGGTCAACATGGTGAAACCCCGTCTCCACTAAAAATACAAAAATTAGTCCAGCGTGGTGGTGCGTGCCTATAATCCCAGCTACTCAGGAAGCTGAGGCTGGAGAATCACTTGAACACGGGAGGCAGAGGTTGCAGTGAGCCAAGATCACACCATTGCACTCCAGCCTGGGTGACAAGAGCAAAACACTTGTCTCAAAAAAAAAAAAAAAAAAAAAAGTTGTCTCAGCAGGAGATGAGTGAGTACAAGCCTCATTCAGAGGGCTTATTTGAGGATAAGGTGAAGGTGAGGGGAATTGTGGATGAGAAGGCTACAGATGTAAGTTGAAAGATGCAGCCTGGGGACCAGGCACCAGGGGGATTTTAAAAGCCTTTGTCTTTTGTCTGTAGCACAAGTCAGAGCATGTTTCTCAAAGTGTAGTTTTCCAGCCACATACTTCAGAATCACCTGGGTGCTTATTAAAAAGGCAAATTCCAGAACCATAGCCAGGACTATTATTGCTACATACTTTCTAGAGGGGGATGCCTTGTGATCTGCACTTTAAATAAGCACTCCAAGTGATTTTTATGCACAAAATTTTTGAAGGCCTCCTGAATAGAAAAGAATGGGTATCTTTATTTATTATTATTCTTTATTTTTGAGATGGAGTCTCGCTCTGTCACCCAGGCTGGAGTGCAGTGGTGTGATCTCGGCTCACTGCAACCTCCACCTCCTGGGTTCAAGCAATTCTCCTGCCTCAGCCTCCTAAGTAGCTGAAATTACAGGCACTCACCACCACGCCCAGCTAATTTTTGTATTTTTAATAGAAGCAGGGTTTCACCATGTTGGCGAGGCTGGTCTTGAACTCCTGACCTCAGATGATACACCTGCCTCATCCTCCTAAAGTGCTGGGATTACAAGCATGAGCCACTGTACTGGCCTCTTTAATGTTTAACACAGAGTCATTTTGTTAAGATTGCATCTCTCCTCCCTATTTAAACTCTGGATTTAATCTTCTGTTTAGCATTTTCAATAGCAGTAATCAAACTATTTTGAGTTTCTAAAGAAATAGCAGGGTTAAAAATGGATAAGAGAATTGGTCCAGAAATAAAAGGAGAGGCATAAATATATAAGGAATGAAAAAGGAAACCTACCAAAAGATTCAGTAGATGTAAAAAGATATGAGAATATTATGAACAACTTTATGCCTACTAATTTGAAATACAAAGGCAAATGGACAAATTCCTAGAAAATTTTAACTTATCAACCCTTAAGTAGTTTAAAATTTTTCCAGAAAGAATATACCAAGATAATTCAATTTTTATAGACAGAGTACCAGAGAGAAGGGAGTGGCACAGAGAACTCCAGAGATCTGCAAAGGGTTTCCCTCAAGTATTCAGTGGAGTGCTGATCAGATTATACGTGTGAGAAAACTACCCAATGCCAGAGAAAGAACCCACAAGGTCAAGAATAGTGTCTATTCCCATCAACCAGGCTGGAAAACCTTATAATTCACAGGCATTAGGTAGAGTATTGAGAAGGGTACAGCCTCAGCAGTGAGAAATAATGAGCCCTAGATTAAAGTTTCTCCAGTTCTGCCTAGAAAATCTGAAGAATAAGCCCTAAAATAATCAAACTGTTCTAAAGTAAATTAACTATGTACCAGAACAAAGCTCAAGAATATTTTCAGAAATATAAAATTACCATGCACACAACAAGGTAAAATTCACAACATCTGGCACCCAATCAAAAACTACCAGCAAAGAAGCAGGAAAATACATCATGACAAGAGAACTCAATCTAATGAAACTAACCCAGAGCTGACACAAATGTTAGTATTATCAGAAAAGTAAATTAAAGTAGTCATTACAACTGTATTCCATGTGTCCAAAAAATAGATTAAAAGTGTTGTCTTACCTCCAGCTGCCACACAAAATACCACAGGCTGGATGGCTTAAACAACAGATTTTTATTTCTCATAATTCCAGAGCTGGGAAATCCAAGATCAAGGTACTGGCAGATTCAAATTCTGGTAAAGCCTTTCTTCTTGGCTTGCAGACAGCCACCTTCTCACTATATCCTCATATGTCAGAGAAAGAACAAAGTTACGGTCTCCTTTCCTCTTCTTATAAAGACACTAGCTCCATCATGAGTACTCCCAACCCTCGTGACCTAATCTAAACCTAATTACTTCTTAAAGGCCCTACCTCCAAATACCATCACAGTGAGGATTAGGGCTTCAACATATGAATTTGGGGGGGATACATTCAGTAGTGTATGTCAGTACTACTAACAGGTGTTAAGCAGAGACGTGGAAGATATAAAAAGACCCAAATTGAATTTCTAGAGATAAAAATTCTGAGATGAAAAATACACTAGATAGAATTACTGACAAACTAGACACTGCAGAAAAAAGATTAGCAAACTTGACATATTGTGGTACGCAGAATAATACCCTTCTTAGAGAGGTATACATCCTATCCCCAGAACCTGTGAATATGTTATTTTACATGGCAAAAGAGAACTATGGTTGCAGATGCAAATAATGTTGCTAATTAGCTGGCCTTCAGATGGGGCAATTAGCTTGGATTTTCCAGGTGAGCTCAATCTGAGAACATAAATTCTTAAAAGTGGAAAAAACAAGTAGAAGAGAGGATCAGAGAAACGCGAGGTGCAGAGGACTCAACATGCTGTTTCTTTTTTGAGACGGGGTCTCAGGGTCTCCCTCTGTCATTTAGGCTGGAGTGCACAGTGGCGCAGTCATGGCTCACTGCAATATCAACTCTTGGGCTCAAGCAATCCTCCCATCTCAGCCCACCACAGGCAGCTGGAACCACAGATGCATGCCACCATGCCCGGGTACTTATTTTATTTTATTTTTTGTAGAGACAGGGTCTCGCTATGTTGCCCAGACTGGTCTCAAACTCCTGAGCTCAAGTGATCCTCCTGCCTCAGCCTCCCAAAGTGCTGAGATTACAGGCATGAGCCACCACACCTGGCCATCAACATGCTGTTTCTGACTGAAGATGGATGAAGGAGGCCACAAACCAAGGAATGCAGGTAACCTCTGGAAGCTGAAAAAAGCAAGAAAACAGATTCTTGCTTAAGCTCCCAGGAAGGAATGCAGCCCTACCAACACCTTAATTTCAGCTCAGCAAGACTTATGTCAGGCCTCTGAAATACAGAATTGTATGACAATAAATCTAGATGTGTTGTTTTAAACCATTAAATTTGTGGTAATTTGTTATGGCAGCAATGAAGTACTGAAATATACAAAACAATAGAAAACATCTAAAAATGAAAGACAGAAAAATACTAATAACAAGAAACATTAGAGTTTTATTGAGCTAGGGACAACCTCAAGCAGTTTAATATACATATAAACAGAATCCCTAAAGGAAGAAGAGAAGGGTGAAAAAATATTTGCACAAACAGTAGTCACAACTTTCCAAATATAATGAAAACTATGAACCTACAAATCCATAAAGTTCAATGAACTCCAAGCACAAGATACATGAAAAAAATGACACTAAGTTACATCATAATCAAATTGGTCCAAATAAGTATGATAAACACAAAGTCTTAAAAGCAGCCGGTGGGGAGAAGGGGAGCTAAATAAAGAGGAACAGAAATGAGGAGCACAGCAGATTTTTTTTTGTCAGAAGCAATTTAAGTAAAACAACAGGGGAACAGTAAATTTGTAAACTACTAAAAGAAAAAAAAAAAGATCAATCTAGAATTCTATACCCAGTGAAAATAGCTTTCAAAACTGAAGGTGAAATAAAGACTTTTCATACATATAACACTTAAAGGTAAATCTGACGAAAGATGGAAAAGACTTACACATTGAACACTATTTGGATACAGCTGACAGAAATTAAGACCTAAATAAGTGGAGATTTTATGCTGTGTTCATGAGTTGGAAAAGTATATATTTTTAAACTCTTCTCATATTGATCTATAAATGCAAGGCAAGCTTATTCAAAATCCAAGCAGAAATTGTAGAAATTGACAAGGTGATTCTAAAATTCATATGGAGGCATAAAGAACATATAATCACCAAAACAACTTCACAAGAATACGATGAACACTACCTGGTTTTGAGGTTTATTATATAGCTATAATGATCAATATATGCTACTGGGATAAAGATAAATCACCCAGGCGCAGTGGCTCACACCTATAATCCCAGCACTTTGGGAGGCTGAGGCAGGTGGATCACTTTCAGGTTAGGAGTTCAAGGCCAGCCTGGCCAACATGGTGAAACCCCATCTCTGCTAAAAATATAAAAAATTAGCCAGGCGTGGTGGCACATGCCTGTAGTCCCAGCTACTTGGGAGACTGAGGCAGGAGAATTGCTTGAACCCAGGAAGCAGAGGTTGCAGTGAGCCAAAATCGTGCCACTGCACTCCAGCCTGGGTGACAGAGTGAGACTCTGTCTCAAAAAAAAAAAAAAAAAGCTACAAATTGGGAGAAAATATTTGCAAATCACATATCAAACAAAAACCTTGTACCTACAATACATAAATAATTCTCAAAAGATAAGAAAACAACCTCATTAAAAATGGACAAAAATCTTTGAGCAGATGTTTCAGTAAATATATACAAATGGCAAATAAGTATGTGAAAAGATGCTCAACATTATTACTCATTAGGAACATGCAAATTAAAACCACAATAAAATACCACCACATATCTATTTAGAACTGTTAAAAAGACATCTATCAAGTCTCGGCAAGAATGTGGTATAGCTAGAACTCCTATACACTCCTGGTGAGAATGTAAAATAGTATAGGTACTCTGGAAAACAATTTGGCAGCTTCTTTCAAAGTTACACATATACCTATCATATAATCCAGCCAATGCATTCCTAGGCATTTACTCAAGTGTAATGAAAGCATATGTCCATACAAAGACTTGTACATAAATGTTCATAGAAGTTTTATTTGTAATAGCCAAGGACTGGAAACAACCCATGTACTTATCAACAGGTGAATAGACAAGTAAACTGTGTTATATCCACTATTCTACAACAGCATAAATAAACTATTGATATATGCAACAACACAGATGAATCTCAAAACAATTACGCCGAGTGAAAGAAGCCAGGCAAAAAAGAGAACATACTGTATGATAAGATTTGAATGAAACTCTAGACAGTGCCAACTAATCTGTAGTGACAGAAAGTACATTAGTAGATGCCTGGGGGGACTGGGAAACAGGGAAAGGGAGGAGAAAGGAATTGCAAAGAGGCATGAAACTTTTGTAAGCAACAAATATGAAATGCTCATTGTCTTGACTGTAGTGATGATTTCACTGGCATATACATATATCAAAACTTACTAAATTTTACTTTATGTGCAGTTTATTGCATATCAATTATAACTCAGTAAAGCTACTAATTTTTTTTCTTAATTATGAGGATGGGATGAACAGTACAGGACTAGGTTTTGGATCTGGTCTCTAGTTCCCTACCAAAAGAAGCCCTCCACATCCCTGACATGTTAAATACTGGAGATTACATAGCTGTCATGTTAGCAGAGAAGTCTACAGTTAGAAACATTAGACGCAGTCTGGACAAGAGTAAATAAAGACCTCCCACAAGTTCCCTATCTCTTTCAGATTCAAAGAAATTACAAATGTCAACGACTATACTCACAGCTGATTAGAATCTCTGGCAACAAGACTACATCAGAATTTGTAGGTCACAAGGACTTCCTCTTTCTGCAGGGCTGCTACTGCTCTGTTAACTGGGCCTAATTGAGACAGACTGTCTTATCGAAAGAAAAGTCATGATTCACTAAACCAGTATCTTATTATGCAATACGTTCTCTCTGAACTAAATTCCCATAAGGCTGGACAAACTCTCAAAAGCTCCACTGTCATATGGAAATCTTACCTCCAATAAAGGGCCAAACCTGGCTCCTAAAACCTAATCCACTTTCACAAACATGTGGCTGACCTGACATTAGATCCGTGGTTTTTCTAAACAGTGGCTGAGGTGTTCACAGAGCTAGCAAAGAATATTTTTATTTATTTATTTAAAGATGGAGTTTCACTCTTGCCGCTCAGGCTGGAGTGCAATGGCACAATCTCAGCTCACTGCAACCTCTGCCTCCCAGGTTCAAGTGATTCTCCTGCCTCAGCCTCCCAAGTAGCTGGGACTACAGGTGCCCACTACCACACCTGGCTAATTTTTGTATTTTTAGTAGAGACGGGGTTTCACCATGTTGGCCAGGCTGGTCTCAAACTCCTGACCCCGTGATCCACCCGCCTCGGCCTCCCAAAGTGCTGGGATTACAGACGTAAGCCACCGCACCCGGCCTCCAAAGAATATTTTTAAATTTCAAGAAAAACACAGCCAGCCTTGATATCTGTCAGACACCGTGTGAACTACTAGCTTGAGGTAGAACTCAGTTTTAGTTACACGTTATATCATGTTACAAACTGTTTGATGATGTATGTCTGTTCTCCCACTGCTATAAAGAAATATCTGAGACTGGGTAATTTATAAAGAAAAGAGTTTTGATTGGCTCGTGATTCAGCAGGCTGTACAGGAAGCATGGCAGGGGAGGCCTCAGGAAACTTACACTCATGGCAGAAGGTGAAGGGGAAGCAGGCTCGTCTTACATGGCCAGAGCAAGAGGAAGAGGGAGAGGGGGAAGATGCTACACACTTTTAAACAACCAGATGTTGTGAGAACTCTATCATGAGAACAGCACAAAGGGGATGGTGCTAAATAATTAGAAACTGCCCCCATGATCCAATCACCTCCTTCCAGGCCCCACCTCCAACACTGGAGATTACA
The DNA here is from genome assembly GCF_009828535.3 of Hylobates moloch. NCBI lineage: Eukaryota > Metazoa > Chordata > Mammalia > Primates > Hylobatidae > Hylobates > Hylobates moloch. The sequence continues at coordinate 56,523,719 of NW_026652277.1, forward strand.
ATTGAACATGAGATTTGAGTAGGAACACAGATCCAAACCATATCATTTGCAAAGCTAGGTCTTTTTAGCAATTGTTGTTACAAAAGCAAGTATATGTGAAAATCAGTGTGGAACAGGAAATGAGATAGTACACAATCTGATTCCAGGGTCTGAGAAGCTGTGAATGTCCAAAAAGCAAACGCATCCCATGAGCAAGTAATTATTGTTAAGAATAAAATAATAGTACTTTAAAAAAGTATGTGCTATTTTTTCAAATGTTTACTAAGGTGTTAAGATATAAATATTTATTGATTTGGGGTATTGATAAATGCCACATTGATTTTCACATATACTTGGTTTCATTACAACAATTGCTAAAAAGATCCAGCTTTGCAAATTTATGACGTCATCAAACAGAATGTACTATGATATAACATGTAACTTTGAAACTGAGTTCCACCTCAGCTAGTAGTTCACCCAGTGCCTGACAAATATCAAGTATGGCAGTGTCTGTTGTGAAATTTAAAAATATTCCTTGGCAGCCTGGTGAATTTGCTATAGCATTCAGGGACACTTCAGCCACTGTTTAGAAGTATGAATTTATTATGATGTTGGATATGTCACTTCCTATTAGGCCTAGCAACATGGATCTTATTGATGTCTCAATCCTAGACAATCCCAGACAACAGTACAGAAACTTTGCTACTCCCAGGAAATGCTAAAAAAAAGGTGCCAATCCGAACCAGTAGAGATACTTAATATTTAATGAGCACACAAGGGCTGGGGGTAGATTTATAACAAATAAATCTGCATAGTCCTGTAGGTTCACCTTCTTTCCCCCTTTTAATGGCTTAGCAGAGAGCTGGCTCAACAGGTCTCAGTAAATTCTACAAAATAATACTACTAGCCACTGGAGTCTAGAGGCTCCTCCTTTCTATCAAGGCTACTTTCCAGCCAGGCAACAATATTCCCTGGCCCTCTTACTCTATAAATTATGTACAGCATTATACAGGCTCGCCTTTCTCTATGGGAACATTGACCAAAATGCCAGATAATCTCTGCCTACTCTGTTCAGTAAAAAAAAAAATGAGAGTTCAGGGAATGATATGTGCCCTACTATTTCTCTGCGTATAAATTTTCTTCCTATAAACCTGATATATTTGCACTGTAGGGTGCAGGGAGCCCCAAAGCCATGGCTTCCCACCAGGTATTTATAATTCATTCACCGTCCTCCCAACTGAGGTATAATTTTCCAATGGAGTAATTTTTTTAAGAGATGGGTGTCTCACTACGTTGCCCAGGCTGCACTTGAATTCCCGAGGAATTCAAGGGATCCTCTTGCCTCAGCCTCCCCAGTAGTTGGGTCTACAGGCACACACCACTGCACCCAGCCCCAATGGAGTAAATTTTAATGATAATGGATGTAGCTTGATTATACAGCTAACATTTCAACTTTATCGCATTTTCTAGAAAAATAGCATAAAAGATAGTTAGTTAACCTGGGCTAATCTTCTATTGAGAAAGGAGAGGGGTTTCTGTTACTCCTTTTCTCAGAGTTCACTCACATCAGCTTGGATTAATACCAAGATTAATGCCTGTGACCACTAGGAACTATATTATCTAAAGAGATGTTGATATTCTCTCTACTTCCTAACGAACAAAGTTTTTAGCTAACTAGTTTCTGAAAAATTCACAATATATTTTTATCTTGGAAATCACAGGCAAGTTTAAAACATTGTCGGACTGTGTTTAGCACACTAAACTTAATGCAGTAAAATTTTTTTTTACCCCTTTTAGAAATATTGTCTTTTTTTAATCCAAAGGCTTAGTTATATCCAGTCACAATGGAACAAGATTCTGACTATATCCTCCTTAGCTAGGGCTCTTAAAACACTTGGCCATTGTTCTTCACACTGTTTCAAACTGCCTGTCTTTAAAGGTTACTCCAGGGAGTTTTTGATCCTGACTTCTCATCTCTAGATGGCGGCAGAGGACTCCAGCCCAGGATTAAATCAACACACTCAAGTATAATGGCTGACTGTCATAGCTCCCTAAACACGTGGTACATGTGCGCCTCCACAATGACCTGCACTTCTCCATGCGGGTCTGAACTCTGGCGCTTTCAGAATCAGTCCAGTAGAACCTCTTTGGTTCTTTCATAATCCCACTCACAAACATGGAGTCTGTGGGCTCCATTGCCCACCTCAACCCATCAACCAGACCCCTGTGCTAAATTTAGGTTGTAGTCACTGCAGCCAGGGCTTTGATATAACAGTTCCACAAACGGCATCTGGCCAAAGGCATCAAAAGCACCAAAAGCGGTATCATTTCTGTCAGCCCAGCTGCAGCCGGGGTTTTGGCTGTGCTATGCTGGTAAAGTTTCACAAGATTGGTGTAGGGAGGGAGGGAGACCCTGGTTTGTAGTGTTTTCTGATTTCCATGATATAACTCTAAACTATGGCCAATTTCAGGCTACTGTCATGTAGACGGAGCAGGAAAGAAGACATTCATACCCACAATCAGTTCCCATGAGCTCGTCTAAACTGGCCCCAGCTGGCTTGGTTTTGGGTCAGGTCCAATGTATGGTTGGTGGGAATGAGCACTTTTCCTTTTTTGAAAAATGAATTTTATTGTGTATATTTAAGGTTTACATGATATCATGAAATACATTTGGATAGTAAAATGGTTACTATAGTGAAGCAAATTAACATAGCTATCATCTCACATATTTTTGTATATGTAACAAGAGAGCAAAAATCCACTTATTTAAGTAAAATACCATTTTATTGACTTTAGTCCTCATGTTACACATTAGATCTCTAAATCTGTTCATCCTACCTGTCTGCTATTTGGTATCCTTTGATCTACATCTCTTCAGTTCCTCTCCCCACACCTGTGGTAACTACTGTTTCATTCTCTCTCGTTTTTGATCTCATATATATTGCACATATAACCGAGATGATGCAATAGCTTTCTGTGTCTGGCTTATTTCACTTAGCCTAATGTCCTCCAGGTCCATCCATGTTGTAGCAAATGGCAGAATCTCTCTCTTTTTTAAAGGCTGAATAATATCCTATTGTATATATACCACATTCTCCTTATCCCTTTGTCTGTTGGTGGACATTTAGGTTGTTTCTATATCTTGGTTACCGTGAAGAATGCTGCAGTGAACATGGGAGTGCAGATATCTTTATCAGGCGGTGATTTCAACTCTTTGGGGTGTATACCCAAGAGAGGGATTACTGGGTCATATGGCAGTTCTATTTTTCTAGGGGGAGGGGGTGGGGGGGCTCTTGTTGCCCAGGCTGGATGCAGTTGTGCGGTCTCAGCTCACTGCAACCTCCTCTTCCTGGGTTCAAGCAATTCTCCTGTCTCAGCCTCCTGAGTAGCTGTGATTACAGGCACGTGGCACCATGCCTCGCTAATTTTTGTATTTTTAGTAGAGATGGTGTTTCACCATGTTGGCCAATCTGATCTCGAACTCCTGACCTCAGGTGATCTGCCCGCCTCGGCCTCCCAAAGCGCTGGGATTACAGGCGTGAGCCACTGTTCCTGACCAGTAGTTCTATTTTAAATTTCTATTTAAAGATAGAAACCTCCATACTGTTTTCCATAAAGGCTGCACCAATCTACCTTCCTCCCAACAGTGTTCTAGGGTTCCCTTTTCTCCAAACCCTAGCCAGCATTTCTCATTTCGTCTTTTGTCTTTTTTCCCCTATCTTTTTGATAAGCACTTTTCCTTTCAACACAAATTTACTCATTTCAGCTTTCATCTGCTCCTTCAAGAATCATCCTTCTCAGGTGCAACTCAGATGCAGGACTAGGGTGAGGCAAGTAAGGTGCCTAGAGAAAATTTAAGGAGGCACTCTCAGGAATATACAAGTGCAGGTACAGCCCTAAGAGTGAGGACTTCCTTAAAATTTTCACCCTAGGCACCTCAATAGCCACACAGCTTCTGCCATCCAATCATAAGTGGATCTGTCCCTACCCAGACATCAATGTCTCATTAGCACTTCCCTACCACCCAGCCTTTTTTTATCTCATAGTACCTTGGCTACATTTAGTCAAGATTTAAAAGTCTATCCCACTTTGAGGCCTACTGCACGCATTACTCTACTTGACCCAGCAGCGATGGTTTTTGGTTCACTTAAGCAATCACACCTTCAAGACCCAAAAAGGCCAACCCCTCACCAGTTTACTCAGTTTTGCAAAAGAGTATACGGCAGTGAATAGAGCATACTGTCTAGCAGCAGAGCAGCTTGTTCCTTTAATGCAAGTCTTCACAGGAGTCCAGGGCTGTTCTTTTGCCTCCAAATTACAGCTCAGGTTCAAGGAAACAAGATCACACAGGTGAGTGTAGAAGCCTCTCTAGCTTAGTAGCCTCATGCCACATATAAAATACAATATATTTTGAACCTACGCAGGATTGGTACGAGAGTACTGCTCTCCTTCCAGGACTCAAAAAGAAGAACACCTGGGTATGTCACACCACATTCAGGAAAGCCCAAAGCTATGGCTTCTCCTCAAGTATTTATAGGTCATTCACAATTCTCCCAGCTCAGATGCACTTTACCAATCAAGGGTTATGTTTACCACAGGCAATGTTGTAAGGTCACACAGCTGTCATTCCACCTTTCATAGATTGCAGAGAAAGAGTGCTGGAAGATTACCAGGAGGCCATTTTCATAGGAGACAGGAGAAGGAGTTTACTAACCCTTTGCTCACACACACTAAGGCACAACACCATGAAATTTCAGAATGTTGGGAATAAAGAAAACAACCTAAAACCTTCCAGATTTTTGTTTTTAAAAAGTCTCATTCAAAGTTTTAGTAATTAGAATGGCTTCATACCTTTCAACAACAGCTACAGAACCTAGAAGTCACTGGAGGAATATCTTCAAAATTCCAAGGAAAAATAGTTTCTAAAATAGAAATGCAAATCTACATAAACTATTAATCAAGCTTAAAGGTAGATCTCTCAGAGATGCAGAGACTTAGAAAATTTTCCTTAGTGGACCATTTCTCAGAAACTTCTGCAGAACACCCATCCCCACACCAAACAAAGGAGTAATCCAAGAAAGAGTTGCAAATCCAAGAAATAGGAGATCTCTCATAGGGAAGAAGCAATATCTCAGTATGGTAATGAGGAGAGATTTCAGGATGTTCAGCAGGCCTAAAGAGCTTATCATAGAGCAGTATGATGAGGGAATTATCCAGGGGAAAGAAGAAATTTATATTTCTGTCAAAGGATTTGGAGGTGAATTACTGATTGGATATTAAGAAAACTAAGGAAACAAACAAAAAAATCATAGAATAACCCTGGGGTAAAAGAGGGATTTAAGCACAGAAAAACCACTCTAACTCAGCTATGACCTGTCTTTACTGTGCTGGGAGAATGGGAAGGGGGAAATGGACGTACATTGGGAAGGAGGGTTTTGGCTTTCAGAAACTTTTGGTTTACTGATCTAACAGCCATTTCTAATTCCCTTTTCCTTTGTCTCCCCCTCACACTATATTCCCTTGGCTGGAGAAAGGCTAATTACCTGCTTCCCAAGCTTCTCTGGTAGCTATGGGTGACGAAGAAACTGTTCAAGTCAATGACCTGTAATCAGTAGTTTAGTAAGGGTTGCTGGGTAAGCTTTTACTTTCCTTATTCAACAAGTAGATTTGGCTGTCATCCCCTTTCCTTTCTTTTTGTCTTGGACATGGATTGATGCCTAGAGCTGCAACAGTCACAAGTACAAACATGAATCAACAAACAAAACATGGTGGAAGAGAAAGAAAGAGCATGAGTGACTGATGACATAGATGAGCCACTGCGCTGACTCTGAACAGCCTGCCTCTAAGACTTATTAAATGAAAGCTCAGTCAGGTTTTCTGTTACTTACAACTGAACGCATAAAAAATTCTTAACTAGGGGGAGGAACCAAGATGGCTGAATAGGAACAGCTCTGGTCTACAGCTCCCAGCGTGAGTGACGCAGAAGATGGGTGATTTCTGCATTTCCAACTGAGGTACTGGGTTCATCTCACTGGGGTGTGCCAGACAGTGGGGGCAAGACAGTGGGTGCAGCGCACTGTGTGCGAGCTGAAGCAGGGCGAGGCATCGCCTCACCCGGGAAGCACAAGGGGTCAAGGAATTCCCTTTCCTAGTCAAAGAAAGGGGTGACAGATGGCACCTGGAAAATCAGGTCACTCCCACCCTAATACTGCGCTTTCCCAATGGGCTTAAAAAATGGCATACCAGGAGATTATATCCTGCACCTGGCTGGGAGGGTCCTACGCCCACGGAGTCTTGCTCACTGCTAGCCCAGCAGTCTGAGATTAAACTGCAAGGTGGCAGCGAGGCTGGGGGAGGGGTGCCCGCCATTGCCGAGACTTGATTAGGTAAACAAAGTGGCCATGGGAAGCTCGAACTGGGTGGAGCCCACCACAGCTCAAGGAGGCCTGCCTGCCTCTGTAGGCTCTACCTCTGGGAGCAGGGCACAGACAAACAAAAAGACAGCAGTAACCTCTGCAGACTTAAATGTCCCTGTCTGACAGCTTTGAAGAGAGTAGTGGTTCTCCGAGCACGCAGCTTGAGATCTGAGAACGGGCAGACTGCCTCCTCAAGTGGGTCCCTGATCCCTGAGTAGCCTAACTGGGAGGCACCCCCCAGTAGGGGCAAACTGACACCTCACACGGCTGGGTACTCCAAGACAAAACTTCCAGAGGAACGATCAGGCAGCAGCATTTGCGGTTCACCAATATCCACTGTTCTGCAGCCACCGCTGCTGATACCCAGGCAAACAGGTCTAGAGTGGACCTCTAGCAAACTCCAACAGACCTACAGCTGAGGGTCCTGTCTGCTAGGAGGAAAACTAACAAACAGGAAGGATATCCACACCAAAAACCCATCTGTACGTCACCATCATCAAAGACCAAAGGTAGATACAACCACAAAGATGGGGTAAAAACAGAGCAGGAAAACTGGAAACTCTAAAAATCAGAGCACCTCTCCTCCTCCAAAGGAACACAGCTCTTCACCAGCAATAGAACAAAGCTGGACAGAGAATGACTTTGACAAGTTGAGAGAAGAAGGCTTCAGATGATCAAACTTCTCTGAGCTACAGGAGGAAGTTCGAACCAATGGCAAAGAAGTTAAAAACTTTGAAAAAAAAAATTAGACGAATGGATAACTAGAATAACCAATGCAGAGAAGTCCTTAAAAGACCTGATGGAGCTGAAAACCAAGGCATGAGAACTACCTGACGAATGCAGAAGCCTCAGTAGCTGATGTGATCAATTGGAAGAAAGGGTATCAGTGATGGAAGACGAAATGAATGAAATGAAGCGAGAAGTTTAGAGAAAAAAGAATAAAAAGAAATAAACAAAGCTTCCAAGAAATATGGGACTATGTGAAAAGACCAAATCTACGTCTGATTGGTGTACCTGAAAGTGACGAGGAGAATGGAACCAATTTGGAAAACACTCTGCAGGATATTATCCAGGAGAACTTCCCCAATCTAGCAAGGCAGGCCAACATTCAAATTCAGGAAATACAGAGAATGCCACAAAGATACTCCTTGAGAAGAGCAACTCCAAGACACATAATTGTCAGATTCACCAAAGTTGAAGTGAAGGAAAAAATGTTAAGGGCAGCCAGAGAGAAAGGTCGGGTTACCCACAAAGGGAAGCCCATCAGACTAACAGCGGATCTCACGGCAGAAACTCTACAAGCCAGAAGAGAGTGGAGGCCAATATTCAACATTCTTAAAGAAAATAATTTTCAACCCAGAATTTCATATCCAGCCAAACTAAGCTTCATAAGTGAAGGAGAAATAAAATACTTTACAGACAAACAAATTCTGAGAGATTTTGTCACCACCAGGCCTGCCCTAAAAGAGCTCCTGAAGGAAGCACTAAACATGGAAAGGAACAACCGGTACCAGCTACTGCAAAAACATGCCAAATTGTAAAAACCATCAAGGCTAAGAAGACACTGCATCAACTAATGAGCAAAATAGCCAGCTGACATCATAATGACAGGATCAAATTCACACATAATGATATTAAGTTTGAATGTAAATGGGCTAAATGCTCCAATTAAAAGACAGAGGCTGACAAATTGGATAAAGAGTCGAGACCCATCAGTGTGCTGTATTCAGGAAACCCATCTCATGTGCAGAGACACACATAGGCTCAAAATAAAGGGATGGAGGAAGATCTATCAAGCAAATGGAAAACAGAAAAAGGCAGGGGTTGCAATCCTAGTCTCTGATAAAACAGACTTTAAAACAACATAGATCAAAAGAGACGAAGGCCATTACATAATGGTAAAGGGATCAATTCAACGAGAAGAGCTAACTATCCTAAATATATATGCACCCAATACAGGAGCACCCAGATACATAAAGCAAGTCCTGAATGACCTACAAAGAGACTTAGACTCCCACACAATAATAATGGGAGACTTTAACACTCCACTGTCAACATTAGACAGATCAACGAGACAGAAAATTAACAAGGATACCCAGGAATTGAACTCAGCTCTACACCAAGGGGACCTAATAGACATCTACAGAACTCTCCACCCCAAATCAACAGAATATACATTCTTTTCAGCACCACACCACACCTATTCCAAAATTGACCACATAGTGGAAGTAAAACACTCCTCAGCAAATGAAAAAGAACAGAAATTATAACAAACTGTCTCTCAGACCACAGTGCAATCAAACTAGAACTCAGGATTAAGAAACTCACTCAAAACCGCGCAACTACATGGAAACTGAACAACCTGCCCCTGAATGACTACTGGGTACATAACGAAATGAAGACAGAAATAAAGATGTTCTTTGAAACCAACGAGAACAAAGACACAACATACCAGAATCTCTGGGACACATTCAAAGCAGTGTGTAGAGGGAAATTTATAGCACTAAATGCCCACAAGAGAAAGCAGGAAAGATCTAAAATTGACACCCTAACATCACAATTAAAAGAACTAGAAAAGCAAGAGCAAACACATTCAAAAGCTAGCAGAAGGCAAGAAATAACTAAGATCACAGCAGAACTGAAGGAAATAGAGACACAAAAAAAACCTTCAAAAAATTAATGAATCCAGGAGCTGGTTTTTTGAAAAGATCAACAAAATTGACAGACTGCTAGCAAGACTAATAAAGAAGAAAAGAGAGAAGAATCAAATAGACGCAATAAAAAATGATAGGCCGGGCGCGGTGGCTCACGCTTGTAATCCCAGCACTTTGGGAGGCCGAGGC